>NC_133405.1:43421886-43724916 GCF_047511655.1 Castor canadensis | reverse complement strand
TCTGCCATTTTGAGCATAGTACTTCTGTTAATATGTGAGAAGATTATGGATAGTTTATTATACAACTAAGGATTTCTTTTTCACTTAATGGATTTCACTAGGCTTGCTATCTCACTCACTACATGTGATATGATTGCACATTTGTGATATGATGTCTGATGTTTGTTTTTCCAAGGTAATAAGGAGGACACTAATAGGAAAGTTGGAAAAGGAAGATAATTGGAAAGTTGGAGTCACTAAACAGAAGTTGCATCTAGTTTGTTAAGTAAGAGCTACATGTCTTGCCAGTAGTCATGCCTACTTGCTTCCAGCTAAAGATGCTATATTTTAATGACAACACTTGTCTGCCTCTAAGAAATTCTGGTCTCAGGATTCTAGGTAACTGCATACAGGGCTGATTTCACTCCAACCCACCTACTATATCCACTGACCAGGGCTGGGTTAGACTTTGTGGAGCAGCAGGCAACTCTCATTTGCATTGGTGTTGCTGGTCTGGGGCTTTAGTCACAAAAACTCTTCAACAGTGGTCACCTCTATTTGACCCTATTTCTAAGCTTTTGTTTCTGTTATTGCCATGCCTCTAAGTCCTGGTAAACGAGCCTTCTCATTTACTGATCTAAATTTCACACTGTAACCTCATCTCTTATTGTCATTCAGGGCCACCCTGGCTGACCTGCTCAGGAAAGCCTTGACTGATGGTGGGTAGAGATAGCTGTATGGGAATCAAGGCTGGGAAAGGCAAAAAAGGTCATTTGCTGAGTGTTTACTATTTGCTGGACATGGCTGGGTACTTATATGAATTGACTATACTCATTTGCTATCAGCAAAGAAGGGTAGAAACGGTCCTTAAAGGATGAGAGGCTGACTTGTTTTTCCTGTAATAGATGGGATGGGATGGTGCAGGGGAAGGTACTACTCCATGAGGAGTAAGAAGCCTGTGGTCAAACTAGTGTATGCTTTAAACAGGTTGCTTTCCTTCACTGCACTTTAGTTTACTCCTCTGTAACATGACCTCTTATACTTGTTGTGAGGATAAAAGTGGTACAGATTAGAGTGCTCAGAAAGTATAAAATTCATGTAATATCATGTGAGGCAATATGTAGAAGTGGTTAAGAATTAGAGTACAGATGGGATGGAGGATCCCAAATCTCAGTCCAGGAATTTGCCACCTGTTTGACCGTGAGCAAGTTACTTAACCTCTGTGCCTTAGTTTCCATATTTGTAAAATGAGAATATGGATAGTACCTGTTCATAGGGTTTTTGTAGGGGAAACTGAGATAGGATGTACAAAACATTCAAAATAGTATTGACACATAATATGTAAGTAGTATTTAGCAAATATATATGTATACATACATATATGCCTGAGTATTTTATACCCCTTTCTCTTCTCATACTTACTCTCTCAGTGTTGATAATGCTTAATGCCGCAGAACGTGGCTAATGATGTAAGTCCATATATGTTGCATGTAGCTCCTTGCTTCCTAGGACATAGCATATAGCCCTGCCCTAGAACACACATATGTCATAACACCTGGTCACATGGAGGGTAGAATCTCAATATTCTCTAGTAGATAAGAGACAGAGGACATTTACATAAATACAAAATGCTTTATTAACTTTTTACAAACATGTTTCCTGCATTAAGTGAGATACAACTGTGTACTCTACCATGTTTATTGAGTGCCTAATTTTATGTCATGTGTGAGATGCAACCAAGACTGAAGTTTACTTCCTGACCTTGGAGAATTGACTATTTATTTGAGGAGATAAGGTACGTACTCAAACTCAATATGTTATAGGACAGAATAGTATTGATTATGAAGCTAAAGAGTACATACATATATTCTTTATAAATTAAGAAATTATAAACATGCTAATGCTTACAGTGTTTGTACAGGCTTGGCAGATTGCAAAGTACTGTAGGTGATAGAAAAGGGTACTATTAAAAGCACTCAAACATGAAGAGGCCTTCAACTGTCACAACTGAGGGTAAAGGGCACCAATAATGCCCCAGAGCTGAAAACACAAACAGAGGATGAAGGAACCAGAGTGGCTTGTGTTGGCTTCCACATAGAATGAACATGGAGTCTTGCTGATGGATAACAAAGCTGGAAAGTTTGGTTGGAGTTGGACTTAATGCCAGGATACACCACAATACCATGCCAGGGCATCTTTGATAGGCAGTGGAGAACCATGGTGAGATTTTGGAGCAGAGCAGTCACATGATTCCAACTTCCCTTTTGGAACACACTCTGACAACAGTGTTCAGGAAATGCCATCTCCTTTGGCCACCTGAAAGGCTTCTTTCTTGCAGTAGTATCTTTCTCAAGCTGGTTTTTTTTTTTTTTTGGTGGTACTGAGGTTTGAACTCAGGGCCTCACACTTGCTAGGCAGGCACTCTACCATTTGAGACACTCCACTAGTCCCAGTGGTATATTTCTCATGTGCACCATCCCCCTTTCTTTTTCCTGAGATATGCTTTCTGTTTTCAAAAAATAAAAATATAAATGACAACCTTCTTTGACTCCACTCTCTCTTCCAGCTTCCTCTCCATATCTCTATTGCCCTAATAGCATACCTTCTAGAAAAATAGTCTATTCTGTGTGTTTTCGCTTCCTCATTTATCGTTCTCTTCTTGAACTGCTATAGGCAGTTTTCCACACCAGGTATATTATAGTCACTACTCTTGTCAAGGTCATTAATGACCTCCATGAAGTCACATCCGATGGTCAGGTATTTCTCCATCCTTTTATTCAATACTCTCTTCTCTTGATTTTCTTAACTCTGTGCTTTTATGGGTTCCCTCTTACCTTTCTAGCCATTCCTTCTCAGTCTCTTTTGTTGATTATTTCTTCTATATTTAATCTCTGAATGTTGGCATGACCCATGGCTCTGTTCTAGGTCCTCCATTCCCCTTTATCAATACTCTCTTAAAATTATTTCAATCAGTTCCACGGTTTTCAAAATTGCTGCTATTATTCATGCTTTTGTTTTCAACCTTCACCTTGCCACTGAGTTCAAGACGCATATATTCTACTATATAACATCTCCACTTTGAGGTCTAATAACATCTAGAACTCAGCATGGTCATAAACAATCTCTTGGTCCATGTACCACCACTTTTTTGCACCAAATTATTCCTACCTTGCACTTCTTCTTACAAGTAAATGGTACCATTTACTCAAGACAAAAACCTAAACCTCACTCTTATTCTTTTTTTTTTTTTTTTTGGCAGCACTGGGGCTTGAACTCAGGGCCTCAGGCTTGCTAGGCAGGCACTCTACCACTTGAGCCACTCCATCAGCCCTAAACCTCACTCTTGATACTACTTTCTCTCATCCAATATATCATATTTATCTGTTAATTGACAAGCCCTATTCGCATCGCCTCCAAAATGTATTGAATTCTATCCATGCTCCCTAGCTCCACTGCTTTCACCCTGGTCCAAGCCATCTCTTGCCTACACCACTACAATTGTCTTTTAAGTGGTCTTCTTGCTTCTATTTTTGCTGATTTGTATTATTATTATTATTACTAGTTTATAATATAGGATCACTTAAATTGTAGGGTCTGCAATGAATTAATCAGGGAGGTTTAAAAATGTGAATCGTAAAATGTGACTCGTCTTCTTTAAACTATTCAATAGTTTCCAGTTGCACTTAGAATAAAATTCAAACTCTTTGTGATAGCTTACAAGGGCCCTACAAGATCTAGCCCTTGTGTCTCTTCAGCCTCATTGTGTATAACACACCATGTTGCTCACTGTATCTTAGTCCCACTGTCTTTTCTGTTCTGCTAACATGCCAATTAGGGCCTCCTGCAGCTCTTCTCTCTTCTTAGAATGTTCTTCCCATAGATCTGTGATGGGCTTCTTTTCATTAGGTCTCAGCATAGATGTCAACTCCTCCATAAAGGCTTTTCTTGACCACCTAAAGTAGCTTCCTTTCTTTGTTGTCGCTTTCTGACAGAGCCACCTATTTTATTTTCTTCATAGTATTGATCTCTGTCCAATTAACTTGTTCTTGAAATGTTTGCTCTCTACTCTCCAATACACACAACTAGAAAGTAAGCTTCATTAGAGCAAGATTTGCTGTTGTACCTCCCATGCCCGGAACACTGCCTTGGCATATAGCAAGCACATAATAAATATGTATTGAATGAATGTTGAGTAAATTAATTGACAGTAGAGTGGTTACTGCAGGAACACAGATAACAAACACTAAAGTAGAATACAGACAATAGGCACTAAAGCCTTTAATTAAATTTGTGGCAGTTGGAAGCAAAATGAAGGAGAAAAAAATCAATATTAGACCCAGATTTCATCTAAATGTATTTAATAGTGCAAATAATGGAAGACTCTTACCAGGTCACTATTTCTATTACAAAGTATCAAAGTGGGGACCACAATTCAATAAAGCAATAAGTAGCTATCCATTCATTAATCAGAAAATGAAGAAATGAAGTAATAGTAGTACTTCAGTAGAACTTGATGATTAGAAATTACAGGAGTTGATGAAGAGACAAATGATGATTGAATATATATTTTTGAATTTTTGAGATAGGATCTTCCTATGTACTCAGACTGGTCTTGAACTTCAGATCCTCCTGCCTCAACCCCCTGGGTGCTGGGGTTATAGGTATGTGCTACCATAACTAGCTTAATTCCATAAAAATTTGCCATTAAAATAAAGCAGAAAGATAAAGAGAAGAATTGCTAATGGGATGAACAGTTTTGGTGTAGAACCTGCTGATTTTTACTCATCCTCTGAAACATATGGAAGACAGTTCAGTATCATTCTTGAAGTCTGCAGGAGGGACTGTGGAGGAAAGCGAGATTGTGAATATCATTGGCATAGAGGTGATAGCTCAGAACAATAGGAGTGGGAGTCCATGAGGAATAAAAAGCAACTGAAGAAAATGGAAGATCTTCATTTCAAGGAAGTACAACTAGAAAGAGTGAATTATAATCTCTAATTTCCCCAGTCTCTCCACAGTTCACACCCTCTCTTGAGTCCTGTGGGTTCTTTCCCAGGCAGAGGGCTGTGAGCAAGGGCTATGAGGCGGCGTTTTGATCCTCCTTGCTATCAGACTCCTAATATATGCCTCTAAATACTCACAGGGACAAATATCAAGATAAGCAGTGGGAAATGCCTCTGAATTTGTGCTCTTTTTTTAGGGAAAAAACTTATCTATAAAGTCATCATTGCAATTTCACTTTTCCAATACAAATCCACATTGTGAACTCTGAAACACATCAGAACCAATGCATTCTGCATCTACCACACCAACAATTTCATCCAGACATGTAAAAGTTTTATAACTCTGACTTGCTCCTTAATGTTGTCAGTTGAAATGCAGTTATATTTTTTACTCACTGCCAGGTGAAGGAGGTTGTCTGAGTTAAGTTGAGGCCCTCAGACCTGTAGGCTCAACTCCTTAGCTCAGAAGGAGCTATTGGCAACAACCTCAGACTATTATTTTAACCTCTCCCTTGGCAGTAAGCAAGTCCTCATCCATGTTGGGCTTCATCCTGGACGGGTAGGAGCCAAGAGCCTATCAGAGACTGATTGTTCTGCTTCTGTTGGTGGATGGGCACCAGCCAGTGTCAGGGCTTGTATGGAGAGTATATAATAGGGCCACTAATGAGGACAAGATATTGAGTATTTGGTTTTGATTCATGGTTTATCTATCCTTGTTTGTGTTTAGACCCCACAAGGAAAACCTGGTGGCTGAATGAAGATGGAAGGAAGACTGTAAAATGCAGTCAGAGGACACAGTGGCAAGTGGCCCATGACTCCAAGCTACTATAGGAAATGAAACCTAGAACTTAGTTCTGGGCCTTGAAGTTGACCAGTAGAGAGAAGGGTGGGTTTTGGTGGTCACAGTGAGCTGTCACATTCTGAAGAAGAAAAAATAGTTTGAATTTGGATTCTGGCAAAAGAATTTCACTTCCAATGGAGGGAAAAATAGAGTATGCACTATTGGAATAGTGACCTTGTTTAGATTGTTCTCCTCTGTATCCCAGAGCCTAGAATAGTGTCTGGCACATAGTATAGACACAATAATATTTGTTGACTATGGAAATGAATGAAAACAGATTTGAATATAAATTTCAAGTCTTAGAGACCACATTAAAATTCAGCTTTCTAATGGAAACCTTTCCAAGCTTTTACTGGAATAATCTGTTTAACAGTTGAAACAGTAAGCCAAAGCCCCACAAAAATGGCTTCTTTAAATGGTCTTGTGCCCATTTGCTTCCTTTTTGTTTTGCTCTGGTGCTAGTCTTCCATATTGAACATTTTGAGATGTTTTGCCCTTGAGCTAATAATAATCATTAGCTCTCTTGCTTTCTCCCCCTGCCACTGAGTTGCTGCCACAGTCTGAGCCTCTGATAACTTGGATTTCCATTTGCATTCTGATCTCTGCTTAGTAAGACCTTATCGAAAATGTGGTGTGTGTGTGTGTATGTGTGTAAGCAATTTTAACTGGGAGGAAGAAAAGAACTAAACAAGGCAATGGAAGGTGATGATTCACAGATAAGTAAAATGATTAGGTGCCTCTTAACTTGTCACTTGGAGCCATTATAAATATTAGACAGGAGGATACTCTCATTAGGGACCAGATCTTAAATTGACCCTAAAATGGTGCTCTCTATTTCATGGCAATGGTTGATCTTCTAAATACATGCAGGTGATGAATCTCCTTAGATTATTGTAAGACAAGACAGTGAGAGACCTAGAAGACAGGGAGACCCATGGATATAAACAATGTTTCCACTTGCCAGTGAGGTGGACTTTAAGAGTGGCAATTATCTCCCCTGTCCCTGCTTGAGCCTGGCTCCTTATACTGCCTATGCAGAAACTCTAGTCATGTACTCCAAACAGCCCATCTCAGCTTCTACCATCTCCAGAAATTATTGAGGAAGAGAAATTAACACAAAATTAGAATGGATAAGACCAGAAGGAGCAGGCAAATGTCAGAGGTCATGAACAACCTATAAGTAAGCAACACAGGCAAATGTATTATTTAGGACAAACACTGAAATGCTAACCAGAGGGTTCTCCGAAAATATTGTAAGTAGACTTGTAACTTTAGAAGAACTAAGTTTTCTTTGTAATAGATAATACAGAGTAATAGTCAAAATTTTATTTTTCTGTCCTTCTATCTCAGGGTGTTAATAATAATGACGGCTAACATTTACTGAGTACTTACTCTGTGCCTAGATACTGTCTTAAGCATTTTATGCACATTACTTTGCAACTCCATTTAGTTCTTACAATGATTCCCATGGACCAGGTGCCATTATTATTATCACTAGTTTATAAATGTGAAGCTGGGCTTCAGATTGGTGACTAAGTTTTTCTGGGTTTTATCACTACTGAGGGATAGAGATAGCATTTGAAGATAGGATTTCAGAGCCAAATCTGTTCACCAGTATGCTAATAATAAGTGTGTTCGTTCTTTTGACTCTTTTATATTAAGGCACAGTTTTATGAAGTCTTAAGCTGATTCAGTGGTAATGAAGTAGAAATTCTTGTAAAAGTTTTGGCTTCTTTTCATGGAAGAAGGAACTTAATAACAATCGCCACACCCCTTTTCCACATCAAAAAAGACGTAAAAGATAAGCATATCATGCCTTATTGTGTAACTGTTAATAAATAATAAACCATATTTGTTATTAATCTATGAACAAGTAGAGGTGACTTCTATTGTGGAAACTTGATATATGGACAGCACAGGTATTTCATATGCAAAATTACATAACATTCACATATGTTCTGTAATATTTGACGTGTTCAGAGATGTGCTCCTGTGTAACTGAGGTGAAAAGGATCATATGCAGGGCGTTCTTACGTATTTTCTTCCGGGAGGGAATGCTTGAGATTAGAATATAGACAGGCAGTCTCCTGGTATACTTGATGGAGTAAGCTTGCTTGTGAGCTGTGTCCATCACTGGCTCATGAGTGATCAACTCATTTGGGCAATGATGGTTTCTAAAGCTGAAGGTTTCCAATGTACCTCATCTGCTGGATACCAGTGTCTGTCAGTGCAGATAGGAGAACTGAAGTCTATAGGCTTCTGTGATTCCAGAAACAGATTCCAAACTGTCAACTTATTCCTATTTCTTTATCTGTATAGACACTGAATGACAGAAATGTGTGGGCATCAAGTAGTCCACAATGGGCAGCTTTTCTATGGTACTAGTTCCCTATATGCTATAATCGTCTGGTTGTAATTTGTTCTAAGATACATTCGAGGTCCACTTACTTTTGACATACCATATATCATCAAGCAAGATCTTGGCAAGGGTGAGACTCTCAGAGCAGGCTATATCCAGTTGGGTAGCTCTCATCCCACATAGGACCCTCCTGATTGTGCCATATCATACTGGAAAATCCCATGTAGCCCAGAGCCCTTTCCACCTTCCTTCACACAGGCCTACAGAGCTCGTATCCATTGAGCAGGTAAGCATTTTCAAGGCCCACACTACCACAGTGCATACCCCAAAGGAGCGCTTCTGGCACTTGCCCAAGGTCTAGACACCAACAAGCAGCCCTTGCATCCATGCCATATCCTAGCTGTGTTTGGATTACAAGCTTTATTTTTGGAATCTCACCATACTTCACTATACGCAGAGACTAGTCTACTGTCCACCAGAATGTCTCTTGCAGTTATATAGTATTGACACTGGTCTCTGTGACCTCTCTTTACTCTGTGGGACCATCATCACTCAGATTGGAGCTCTCACTGAACTTTCCAAGACAATGAAGTTGGTTCTACTCTGTTACAGTGTCACCATTGTGCCATCTTGAAGTTAGTCCTTACCATCAGCCACCACTTTCCATGGGGCAAACAGACCATAGGGTTTCTTGTTGCTGGGTCACTATGAGCCTGGCCATTGCAGCATTCACTTTCATCCAGACTTACACAGTCAATTTGCTGACAAAAAGTTACCCCTTTCCCAGATGAAGGGCATACCTCACCATACACCCAGTGAATCCACTTTCCTGAGACCCCAATCAGTACTGCCTTATCCAGCAAGTCAAATAAGCATATGTTTAGACCACAGCACTGCAGGGGTCTTTACCCAATCAAATAATTGGGTAAAGAATTTGAAATTTGATATTTAAAAACTGAAATAGTCATGATGAGAAAAATCAGAACTTTATTGTGTTTTACTACATCTGTTGCGTGGTTTACAATTGTTTCCTTTTGAATTACAGAGAAAAGGGTGCAGATCAAAATCTTTCTAGTAATTCAGGCTTCCAAAGGTCCTATTTTGGCCATGCCCTCTTTGTTTTTCCACATGCTGTGAGCCAGCCATCTGCTGCTATCCAAAATTCCTCACACAATTAGCCAAGGCTTGCCTAGTATAGTAATCCTACAGACACCAACAATTCTCATCCAGAATATGCTGGTATAGCCATACTGAAATACTTTCCTACCTGTTGATAAAGAGCCATTGTCCTAAATGGTCCTCTTACTACCTTCTTTCCTACATCCACCTTCACTCCAGCTGCCCTTGACCCTCCCCAAAGATCCTTGGATTTCCTCACAATCCAACAACTGAAGGCATAATGCCTGCTCCAGCATCATGTTCCAATGTTTGTACTGATCGGTCAGTGCTCATTCAGAATCTGTTGTTAAATATTTTGGTTATCATTCTTTCCTGTAACCATTACACCAAACATTATGCAGCTCTCCAGGAACTATCACCTAGCTACACGTCACTAAGAAAAAATTTTCCAAACTGGGGAAGACTTCAATACCTGATATATATTGGGCATCCACCCAACCACTCCCTACACTTACTTATATGTACTCCGTCTTTGAGGCAACCCTGCAGATACTTACCAATCTGCACACCCTGTGGCAAGTTTTAAATATGATATCCCTTCATTTATTGATATAACCTGCCACTCGCTCCTGCTATATACCCTGAACAACCTGGCCAGTGCATACTGCCTCAACATGAGGGAACAAGTAGCAATGCTATGTCTACATACCTACTACCAGTCCTTTCAAAGTGAGACAAACTACTACTAGATCCAAGTCCACCTGGGATATGATGTGTTAGTCCTTAATGTGGGTCCCACATCAACTTTGCATAGAGCATAAGGCAGGACTTGAAACCATGACCCATAATACCATTTCCAACAATTCCAGTGACCTTCTAAACAGAGTCGGGTCTAAAACTCCTCTCCTCCAACAAAAACTCTCTAGCACTGACACTCACATGAAACCACTCAGAACAATAATGACTGGAGCAGACCACACTGGCTTGTCATTTGGCATGAGCTAATCCCTGACCAGACCAGGGTCCACAACTATCAATGCTCACTCAACAGTCACACACACAGCCACTCCTTACAGCCTGAAGCAAACCTAATTGGGCCAGGAAACAAGCTGCAAAACTTGAGGCAAATTCTGAGCAGACCAAGGAGTCTTGAGGGAGCTGGTAAGATGACTAAAGCCTACAGAAGTACCCTACACTTCATGAGACAACCCCAAAACACACCAGGCAGATAGTGCTCCATTCCTCACATTCATCCCTACTTCCCTCATCCCCTTCCCTCTTCTTTCCCTTTCTTACTTCTCTCCCTCCTCTTTGCTTCAATTCTTTCTATCCTTTTGTTCCCTTTCTCAGCCCTCTTACTGCTTGCTGTATCATTTAATTATTACAATAATTTTGATGTGTCCCCAGTCATATTTAGGCAGGGGGTGGAAGTGGGAAGAATCAGGAAACTTCTAAGACGGTACCTACTTTCCAAGCAGGTGTGTTGTTGGAGACTAGACCTACTGTATGTGAATAAGTACATGAAGTTTTTTTGCTCCTGGAATCAGAATGGTGAGGAACAGAACTCCTTTCTCTAGTAAGCAAACTACCAAGCCAGCTGCTATGATCTGACACCCTAGATGAAGGGCTCAGTGTCAGTCAGATTGAGAAGAACCAGAGAATACCATGGGAAAAAAAGTAGCTTCCTACACCCCAACCCCTACTTTATCATGTTAGGAAAAATACTGTTTTAAAAACTTCTGCATATTATTGGCCAGGCACACTGGCTCATGCCTGTAATCCTAGCTACTTGTGGGGCAGAGATCAGGAGAATCACAGTTCAAGCCCAGTCCAAGCAAAAAGTTTGAGACCCCCCCCCCATCTCAAATAATGACTTGGCACAATAATGTATGCCTATCATCCCAGCTACATGGGGAAGCACAAATAGGAGGATTATGGTCCAGGCTGGCCTGGGCATAAAGTGAGAGCCTATCTCAAAAATAACCAATGCATAAAGGGCTGGAAAAATGGCTCAAGTGGTAGAGTGTGGCTGCCTAGCAAGCACAAGTCCCTGAGTTCAAACCCCCTCCCCTCACAAACCCTTCTGTATTTATAAGTTTGTTGCCAAGTTCTAATTAAATAAATAATTCACTGTTGGTTATATCCCTTGAGCCCTTTTCTGCCAATTTTTTTCCTTTCATTACATTCTATCTATTGGCCTCTGGTCTTATATATGATTTCCTCACACTTAATCTCATTCTCAAATCCCCCCTCAAGTTTTCAGTGTCATTTAGTATGTATATTTTAAGACATTTTCCTCTATGTTCTCATACATTATAGCAAACTCTACAGAGTATTATTTTGTGTATGATATATATGCACATATATTTATACATCTCAGTATATATTCTGCAACTTGTTTTTTCCCTGAACATTGTCTTCAACATCCTGCATGTAATTTAGACTTGGCTCATTTATGTAAATTGCTGCATAGTGTGGTGTATTATGGATAATCTCAACTTATGTAATCATTCTCTTATTAATGGATGTTTAAGTTGTTTGCAGTGCTCTGTTATTACAAACAGTGCTTCAGTGAAAATCTAGTCTATATCTCCTTGTGTAATTGAGCTAGAGTTTCTCTAGGGTAGATACCAAGAATGAGACGTGATAGGTCATAATGAATGCATCCTTTCATTGTAATAAATACTATAAAATTGCACTCCTATGTGTTTGCTTCCACTAAAATGTATATAATGTACATGTTTCCTCAATCATTTTTAAGCTTTTATTTTGAAAATGTTCAAACATAAAACTGTAATTTACAATGATTATCCATATAATTACCATCTAAACCCAACAGTTGTTACCGTTTTCCATATTTATTATGTATCTATCATTTATCCATCTATAATCGCCATTTTTGCTGAATCATTTCAGTTTAAGTTGTAACTATCATGACTCTTGACCTTTAAATACTTCAGCACACATCTCCTAAAAATAGACATTCTTCTACATAAATGCGGTTTATTTTCATACAATGTCTTATCACAGGCTCAAAAATTAACTATAGTTTCCTAATGCTTATATCATTTAATATCCAGTTCACATTCAAATTTCCCCAGATGTCATAAAATGTCTTTTTTAATGTTTCATTTTGACAACCAGGATCCAGTGAAGTTTAACTAATTGCATATTTTATTGAACTATAATTAAGGTACCAAAAATTTCACTGTTTAAAATGGAACAATTAAATGGAGTTTTTTATGAGACTGGATCTTACTGTGTAGCCCAGGCAGGCCTGGAACTCACAGTCCTGCCTCAGCCTCAGGAATACAGGTGTGAACTACCACACTGGGTAGCAGTTTAAATATATTTAATATATTAATAGATTATGCAACCATCATCACTATCTAATTCCAGAACATTTTTTCCACCCCATAAAGAAATTGCATACCTGTTAGTAGTCACTCCCTACTCTTCTCTATCCCTACTCCCTTGCAACTCCAGTCAGGCCCTAATTAACTTTCTGCCTGTATGTATTTGCCTACTGTTGATATTTCATAGGAATTGAATCATATAACATGAGATCTCTTATGTCTGTCTTCTTTTGTTTAGCCACAGTGTTCACAAGATTCATCTGTGTTGTACTATATATCAGTGCTTTATTCATTTATAGCTGAGTAATGGTCCATTAGTCCATTGTATGGATATATCATATTTGGTTATTCATGCATCTGTTTAGGTTGTTTCCATTTTGGGGCTTTTATGAGTAAGGCTACTATGAACATTCCTGTACAGATGTTTGTGTGTTCCTATGTTTTCATTTCTGTTGGGTATATACCTAGGAATGGAATTGCTGGGTCATATGATAACTCTGTGTTTAACATTTTCAGGAACAGTTAAACTGTTTTTTGCAGTGGCTGTACCACTTACATCACTACCAGCAATTCATGAGTGTAACAACTTCTGCAAATACTGACCAACAACTATTTTCCACTTTTTTCTTAAATTTCAGCCATGTGAGTGGGCATGTGCTATCATATTGTAGTTTTGATTTGAACCTTGTGCTCATTGACCATTTGTATATCTTCTTTGAAGAAATGTCTATTCAGATATTTTGCTTTTTTAAATTGGGTTGTCTGTTTATTATAAGAGTTCATGGACTCTTATAATAAACATTAGATATATGATGTATAAATATTTTCAATTCTATGGGTTGTCGTTTTTTTCCTTGATAATGCACTCTGAAACACAAAAAGTTTTAAATTTTATGAAACCTAATTTAACTTTTTTATTGCTTGTATTTTTGGGGTCAGATTTAAGAAAATGCTTCCTTTCCAGACACAAAAGGATTACCTCTATATCTTCTTGTGTGTTTTATAGTTTAGCACTTACATTTAGGTCTTTGAACTTAAATGAGTTAAGTTTTGCATATGATCTACAATTTGGGTCAAATTTTTACTTTTGAATGTGACTATCCAGTTGTCCCAGTATCACTTTTGAAGAGACTGTTTTCTTTCCCTTTTGAAAGACCTTTGCTCTCAATTTTATTCCACTGATAGACAAATGTATATTTATTCTTTTTTTTTGTGCAGCACTGGGATTTGAACTCAGGGTCTCAGTTTTGCTAGTCAGGCACTCTACCGCTTGAGGCACTCCACCAGCCCTTGTATATTTATTCTTATGCAAGTTTTACACTATCCTAATTACTGTTGCTTTTTAGTAAGTTTTGAAATCATAAAATGAGAGTCTTCCAACTTAGTTCTTTTTCAATATTGTTTTGTCTCTTCAGGGAACCTTGTATTTTCATATGCATTTTAGGATCAGCTTGTCATTTCTCCAAAAAAGGCCATTGTAATTTTGATAAGGATTGCATTGAATTTGTAGATCAATTTAGGAAGTGTTTCCATCTTAACATTAAATCTTTCAATTCATGAACATGGGTGTCTTTTCATTTGTTCAGGTCTTCTCTAATTTCTTCAACAGTGTCTTTATCACTTTTAGTATATAACAGTTGCACTCCTGTGGTTAAAGTTTTTCCTAAGTATTTCATTCTTTTTGATAGTATTTTTAAAAGGAAATGATTTCTTAGTTTCATTCTCAAAGTGTTCATTGCTAATGTACAGAAATACAATTGTTTTATGTTGACTTGTATCCTATGGTCTTCCTGAACTTGTTTATTTGTACTAACAGTTTTTAGTGTATTCCTTGGAATTTTCTGTATTCAATATATACATACCTCCAATATGATATTGAATAGGAGTAGTGAGATCAGATACTCATGTTTTGTTTCTGATCTTAGAGGAAAACCTTCAGTCTTTCATTACTATATTAGCTGTGGATTTTCCAGAGGCATTTCTTATGGATTGAGGAAGTTTTTATCTTTTTCTAGTTTTTAAGTGTTCCTTTTTAGTTATAAATGAATGTGAGGTTTTGTCTGATGCTTTTTCTGTATCTATTGAGACACCTGTAGGGTTTTCTCCTTTATTCTACTAATATAGTAATATATTAGTAGACTATTGATTGGTCTTCATATGTTTTACCAGTCTTGTATTCTTAAAGTTAATACTTCTTGATCATGGATTGATTAATAATGATTGATAATAATAATTATAATCCACTTGCTACTGGACTTCATTCACTACTGTTCTGTTGAGATTTTTGTGTCTATATTTGTAAGTAGTATTAATCTACAGTTTTCTTTTCTAGCAATATCTTTGTTTGGTTTTATTATCAGGGTGACACTGGCCTCAAAGAATTAGTTAGAAAGTGTTCCCCTTCTTTTGCTTTTAAAAAGAATTAGTGAATGATTAGTGTTAATTCTTTTTTAAACATTCTGTAAAATTTATCAGTGAAGTCTTCTTGTCCTGGGCTTTTCTCTGCAGGAAGTTTTCGATTATTAATTCAATCTCTATATAGGCCCATTCAGATTTTTCTAGCTTTTCTTGAGTGAGCAACTCATTGCATTTTGATATGTCTCTTTAGACTCTTTGATTCTAGAACAACATTCCCAACAGTTTTCCCCATAGCATTTACTTTTTCGTGGTACTGGTGTTGAACTCAGAGCGTTATGCTTTCTGGGCAAGCACTCCCACTTGAGCCATACCCCGAGCCCTTTTTTGCAATAGTTATTTTTCTGAAAGGGTCTCACATTTTTGCCAGGGGTGGCTTGGACTATGATCTTCCTACTTACACTTCCCGTGAAGGTGGGATCACAAGCATGCTCCAGCATGCCTAGCAATATTTACTGTTTTTTTTTAATTTTTTTTTTAGTTTTCCTTATTTATTTTTTGTTCATTTATTCACATGTGCATACACTGTTTGGGTCATTTCTCTATCCTGCCCCCCCTCCCCCACCCTTCTCCTTCCCCCCCCTCAGTTTCAGGCAGGTCCTGTTCTGCCCTTATTACTGATTTTGTTGAAGAAAAGACATAAGCATAATAAGGAAGACAAAGCGTTTTTGCTAGTTGAGTTAAGGATAGCTATACAGAGAGATTCCTACTATTGCTCTCATGTACCCATGTGTTACGACCCATGTTGATTCAACTCTAACTGATCTTTTCATTGGTTCCTGATCCCCTGCTCATGATAACCTGTCATTTTAAGGTTTTTATATTAGTTCCTGTGGAGTGGGGACATCAAACGCTTTCATGTTTTGGGTTTTCTACCTATTCCTATATCTCCCGTGTGTGCTTTCCCCCTTTTCTTGTGATCCAAATCCAACAACATTGCTATATTTGCCCTAGATCTAAAGTCTGCATAAGAGGGAGAACATATGATGTTTGGTCTTCTGAGCTTTGCTGACCTCGCTCAGAATGATGTTCTCCAAATTCCATCCAATTACCTGCAAATGATAAGATTTCATTCTTCTTCATGGCTGAGTAAAATTCCATTGTGTACAAGTGCCACATTTTCTTGATCCATTCATCAGTAGTGGGGCATCTTGATTGTTTCCATAACTTGGCTATTGTGAATAGTGCTGCAATAAAAATGGGTGTGCAGGTGCCTCTGGAGTAACCTGTGTTGCATTCCTTTGGGTATATCCCCAGGAGTGGGATTGCTGGATCATATGGCAGATCTATGTTTAGATTTTTAAGAAGCCTCCAAATTTTTTTCCAGAGTGGTTGCACCAGCTTGCATTCCCATCAGCAGTGGATTATGGTTCCTTTTTTTCCCACATCCTCGCCAACACTTGTTGGTGGTGTTTTGGATGATGGCTGTTCTAACAGGGGTGAGGTGGAATCTTAGTGTGGTTTTCATTTGCATTTCCTTTATGTAGAGAGATGGTGAGCATTTTTTCATTTGTTTTTTGGCCATTTGAATTTCTTCTTTTGAAAAAGTTCTGTTTAGTTCAGTTGCCTATTTCTTAACTGGTTCATTGATTTTAGGAGAGTTTAGCTTCTTAAGTTCCCTGTATATTCTGGTTATCAGTCCCTTGTCTGATGTATAGCTGGCAAATATTTTCTCCCACTCTGTGGGTGGTCTTTTCAGTTTAGAGACCATTTCTTTTGTTGTGCAGAAGCTTTTTAATTTTATGAAGTCCCATTTATTCATCCTTTCTCTTAGTTGCTGGACTGCTGGGGTTCTATTGAGGAAGTCTTTGCCTATACCTATTTGTTCCAGAGTGTTTCCTGCTCCTTCCTGTAGTAACTTCAGAGTTTCAGGTCTGATATTAAGGTCCTTGATCCATTTTGAGTTGATACTAGTACAGGGTGATAGACATGGATCTAGTTTCAGTTTCTTGCAGATGGGTAACCACTTTTCCCAGCAACATTTGTTGAAGAGGCTGTCTTTTCTCCAACATATATTTTTGGCACCTTTGTCAAAAATGAGGTGGGTACACTTGTGTGGATTCATATCTGGGTCCTCTGTTCTGTTCCACTGGTCTTCATGTCTGTTTTTGTGCCAGTACCATGCTGTTTTTATTGCTATTGCTTTGTCATACAGTTTGAAGTCAGGTATTGTGATACCTCCAGCATTGTTCTTTTTGCTGGGTATTGCCTTGGCTATTCGCGGTATCTTGTGTTTCCAAATGAACTCTAGGGTAGATTTTTCAATCTCTGTGATGAAAGTCATTGGGATTTTGATGTGAATTGCATTAAACATGTAGATTGCTTTTGGTAGTATAGCCATTTTTACTATGTTGGTTCTACCGATCCATGAGCACGGGAGATCTTTCCATCTTCTGTAGTCTTCCTCGATCTCTTTCTTCAGGAGTTTGTAATTCTTCTTGTAGAGGTCATTCACATCCTTTGTTAAGTTTACTCCTAGGTATTTAATTTTTTTTTTGAGGCTATTGTGAATGCATTTGTTTCCATGTATTCCTTCTCAGTTTGTTCGTTGTTGGTGTATAGAAAAGCTAATGATTTTTGTAGGTTGATTTTGTATCCTGCCACCTTCCTGTAGCTGTTTATGGTGTCTAAGAGTTTTTGGGTAGAGTTTTTTGGGTCTTTAAGGTATAGGATCATATCATCTGCAAATAAGGATATTTTGACAGTTTCTTTACCTATTTGTATTCCTTTTATTTCTTCTTCTTGCCTAATTGCTCTGGCTAGAAATTCCAATACTATGTTGAATAGGAGTGGGGATAGTGGGTACCCTTGTCTCATTCCTGATTTTAGGGGAAATGGTTTCAGTTTTTCACCATTAATTATGATGTTGGCTATAGGTTTGTCATATATAGCCTTTATAATGTTGAGGTACATTCCTTCTATTCCTAGTTTTCTTAGAGCTTTTTTCATGAAATAGTGTTGGATTTGCGTATGTTGAACCACCCCTGCATCCCTGGGATGAACCCAACTTGGTCGTGGTGAATGATCGTTCTGATGTGTTGTTGGATTCGGTTTGCCATTATTTTATTGAGGATTTAAAGACCCAAGGTTGGTTGTCTTATAGACTGTTTCACAATCAGAATTTATCTGAGTTTTTCATCCTGGTGTCATGGAACATATTCTTTTTGCCTTTGTGTTTCCTAGAACCTTCAAGTTACTTCTAATATCTTGAGTAGAGTCAGGCTAAACATGTTTATTGCCAACACTTTATTTTTTTAAAAAACTTTCCATTTTGACAGCCTGATAGATAAAAAATGAGATCTCATTTTAGTTACTAATAAAAATAAAAATTAAAATATTTTCAGATTTATTGATCACTTGTATTCCTTATTCTGTATACTTGCAGTTTTTATTCTTTGCCAGTTTTTCTTTTATTGATCATAATTACTTTATTGATTTGTATGTGTTCATCATATAGTGTGGATGAGATTATATCCATATTTTTATTTAGATCTTTAATTGATCTGAAATTTATTTTTTTAAATGGTTTATTTAGGTGAGGATCTTATTCTTTTACATGGATGACCAATTTTTCCAGATATAATATATTGAAAAACAGGTTTTTCCTTGATTTAGCATGCCACTTATGTACTAAATTCTCATGCCTATATGATCAATTTCCAGGGTTTTTGTTATACTGTTATTGATTTATTTTTACCTAATACTGTGGAAATATATTTTAATTACTCACATGTATAATATGCTTTTATATCTGTCATGAAAATATCTATTGCTTTTTACAATGATTTTGACTATTCTTGCACACTCATTTTTCTTCTGAAATTTAGCATTAGCTTGTCAAATCTTATGAAATATCTTCTTGGGATTTAGAATGCCAATATGTTCATCTTATAAGATTATTTTCATGAGACTTTATGTCTTCAACATAGCGACTCTTCCATTCATAAACAGGATATTTTTTATGTAGTTCAGTAAATGTTTATAGTTTTCTCCATAAAATTTTGGCCACCTTTAGTGAGTTATTCCTATATATTTCAGAGGCCTTTTTGCTATATAAGTGATATTTTTCTTCTACATTTTCTCATTGGTTATTGCTGCTGTATATAAATTATTAACTTTGATATGTGACCCTTTACTTGGTGACTTTAAAAAATGCTAAGATCTGTGAGCTCTGAATAGTTTTTCACTTCATTTTAAAATCTATTTTTTCTCTCTTATCACATTGTGCAGGCTATCAGGAATAGTGATTTTAATGATTACCCCTTCTATCTCAAGTTAATGAAAATGTTTCAGGGTTTTCACCGTTAAAGTATGCTTGCTGTTGGTTTTTAATAAGTTTATCAGGATAAGGCATTTCTAATTTACTAAAATGTTTGTTAAATAATCAAAATATGATATACTAAGAGTAGCTGCAAGTTTGAGATCATGTATCATTTTCATTAGGAAAGAATGCATGGGTATAATGGCCGCTGGGCTGAAAAATACTGGTTTCAGATGAATTGAACTCTGAGGAGGTGGAACCTCCAAACTGAAACCAGCCACCCATGGACTCTCCTAGAACAGAGGGCTCTTTGCATACCTTCAAGTTCAGCCTTACCAGGAGATAGGACACTGCCTGGGAGAAGAGAGAAAGAAGTGACTGGCCTGGAAGGGTTCAGGCTTACAAGATCAGATACCTTCCACAGACCCTTTTACCTGCCTGCCTCAAATTATCAAGCTATTTGAGAACAGAAAAGGGCCAAGAATTGTGATTTGTTCCACCTTCTAACTCTTCATAAAATTTTAGAGCCTATGAGTCAGGAAATTGCATCAAATTTTTTCACTACATTGGGAAAGAATATCCATTCCCTTGGAGACGGTCATCCTGTCATCATTGCAGCCACTGCTTAGGGCTGACTGGCTTTCTCCCTTTTATACTATGCTATGTGAAGTGCCATGACAGCTTCAGCTCCTGCTCCTTGAAAAAAAAAAAACTAGCTTGGAAAGACTTATGGCAAAAGTCAAATACCTAACAGGTACCATCCTCCAAAGAACCTCTGTTCCTCATATTTTTGGGAAATAGCTAGAAAACTGAATGGAACAAAGTATTACTTAGTCAATTATAGTTAAGTGGAAGCACTGGGTATCCAGAGACATCAGTTGTAATATTGGCACTTTTCCTCACATGTTATATAAACTGGCCAAATCATTTTACCTTTCTTTGCTTCAGTTTTCTGTCTGCCAAATGAGAATAAAAAAATATATCTCAAAATTTATATATATATATATATATAAATCTCAAAAGTTATTGTGATTATTAAAACAGATATGTATAAAATATTTAGCAAAGTGTCTGGCAATTTTAAGGGCCCTCAAAACAGGATCTATTAGAATGGAGTATTGAATGGAACTGTGAGAAGTCTTAGAGAGTGACAGGGAAAGTCTACTTCCTTACTATATATCCGTCTCCAGTGACTTGCAAGCAGACACTCACTAAATTATCTGAAACTAACTAAAGAGAGCCAAGACTCCCCAAGGAGATTGTCAGCAATTCTCTGCTTCTGATCCATCCATCTTTTCTTGTAAGGAAGGGTAGACACATGAAACTCGGTATTCACTGCAAAAGCAGTGAGTCCTTAAACATGAAAAGAAGCTCTAAGACCCCTCAATACTGAGGCAGTTAATGAATGACAAATAGATACCCCTGCTGCTCAACATTAGCTGGGTTCTGAGATGACCTGGATTCAACCCCTGAATGACTCTAGAATTATCCTGGTCTTTTAGGGATTTTATTGCCAAGAGGAAAAACACAATGCAGGACTACTTTAGGCTATCGATGCCTTCCCTGTACCTGAAGCTATACTAATCTGTTTACTGTTCTAAACACCAGAGTGCCTTGATTATTTAAAGAAGAAATTGGGTGTTACATATAATTTGGGCTCTGACATGCTCCTACTTTGGTCAAGCTGTTCCCCTGCTTTGGAGGAACAATTTCTTCTTGTAGAGAGAGAAGAATACTGTGAATCATACCTCTTTCATCAGGATTTTGTGTGAAAGAAAATGAGACAATTTTAAAGCAACAATAATAGTTATAGAAATAATGCTACCATTTACTGAGTACATAGTGTATCAGGGAGAACACTGCTAAATACTCTACATGTATTGTATCCTTCGACCCTCATAGCAACCCTATGAGGTAGGTAAGTTCTCTTATCTACTCAACATAGGAAAAAATTGTGACTCAGAGGGTTCAAATAATCTACTTGAGGTCATAAATAGTATTCAAATTTCTCTTACAGTGAATGAGAATTTTTCAACATGTATCTTGGTAAGTTATTGTTCATGTATAGGAAAGCTACTGATTTTTTTGTAGGCTGATATTTTACCTATTCACTTTGTTGAACTTTCATATCAGTTCTAATATTTTATTGATTCACTATCTTGGATTTCTTTATAGTCATTGTTTTTAAATAATGCCAATTTTCTCATTTGCTTTCTAATATTCTCTCATTTTTCCTACCTTATTACATTGGTTAGAACATCATAGTGTTACATAGTAAGTGGTATGGAAAGTGCCATCTTGCCTTTGATTTTAATATTTTTTCAATAAGTAATACCAGCAGCACCTAATGTTTATTGAGTTCTTAATACTGATAGACACTCTTATAGTGTTCTTATGCCACTTTATCCTCACAGTAATACTATGAGGAAGGTATTGTTACTTTTCTCATTTTTGCAGATGAGGAAAGTGAAGCTCAGAGAGATTAATTTTTCCAAGACCACACAGCTTGTTTATGGTGGAATGAAGATCCAAATTTGACTCAAAATGCTTGTGCTCATTAGCTCCTGGTACTTTCAGAAAGATTTGTTGAGGAATTTTTCTTCTAATCTTGGTTGGTTGTGGGGTTTTTAAATAGATGGGTATTAAATTTTGTCAAATGCTTTTTCCTGCATCTACTGACATGATTACATGATATCTCTCTCATCTGTCATTGCAGTGAATTACATTAATAAATTTGTTACTGTTGAACTATCCATACATTGCTGGAATAAACCCTACTTGGTTATAATGTTTGTTTTGAAAAGCTGTCACATTCTATTTTTCAGGATTTTCATATTTATATTAGTAAGTGAAATTAGTCTATAATTTTCTTTTCCTTTCTGTATGTCAGATTTGGGAGGGGAGGTACAGCCCATCTTTTTCTATTCTCTGAAACTATTTCTATAAATGGGAGTTGTCTGTGATGTGAAGGCTTAGAAATAACTCACCTATATAATTGTTTAGACTTTTAATTTATGCTATTATTTTTGTCTTCAAGTTCTACTTCTTGCTTGGTAAATTTTAGTGATTTTTTTCTGGAAAATTTTCTACTGAAATATGTTAATTTAAAACATCATATAGTATTTTATTATTTTAATTTCATTTGGTACCTGTATTTATGACTCCATTTGACTTCCTGGTAATATTTATTTTCCTTTATCCTTTTTTCTTATTAGTACTTTTAAAGGTTTGAATTGGGGGAGGGGGCAAGTGCTCTACCACTTGAGCTACACTTCCAGCCCCTTTGTTTTATTTTGTTTTTGAGATAGTGTCTTGCTAACTTTGCTCAGGCTAGCCTCAAACTATCCAAATTCCTGCCTTCACCTCTCCAGTAGCTGAGATGACAAGTGTGCCCCACCACATCCAAATAAGATCAACTTTTTAAAACAGTTTTGGTTTTATAGATTGACTATTTTATTCATTTTCTCTTTCATCATTTTCTGTTTTTATCTTTATTATTCTTTTTTCTCTACATAGGCTTATATCACTGTGCTTTTTATAACTTTGGAAGTTGATAACTTAGTTCATTTTTTCATTTGTTTTTATTTTCTAATAAATGAATTTCAGGCCACATGATTTTCCCACTAAATATGCCTTTGTCTCCTTCTAAAAGACTTTGCTATCATAAGAGAGGGGGCATATAAAAGAAGGAAGTTAAGAAGGTGAATATGGTGGATGTGTTCTCTATACAAGAATGAATATAGAATTTTTAAACCTGTTGAAATCACATAAGAAGGGGACAAAGGTAGAAAGAAGAAAAATAGAGATGAATCAATTTGAACCAATTTGGGTTATTTATTATATATATATATATACATATAACCCAAATGTCACAAGGAAACTCCCTGTGTAGCTATTTCTTTTTCTGTTTTTTTTCTTTATTGTTGTGCTGGATGGGGGTACACTGTGGCATTTACAAAGGTTCTTAGAATGTAGCAAATATATCATACTTGAATTCACCTCCTCCACCTGTGTAGCTATCTTAAACAAACAAAATTGTCATTTTTTTTCATTTACAAAATCGGAGAACAGGAGGGCAGTACAGGTCTTGTCTGGGGGTGGAGGGGGTGGTTGGTTCTAGTGAGAGGGGGGAAGAGGTGGAGAAAGGGAATGGGAGGGTGAATATAGTGTAAATACTGTGGACACATGTGTATAAATGGAAAAGTGATACCTATTGAAACTATTCCAGGAATGGGGCCAGGGGGGATAAAGGAGAATGATAGAGGGGGTGAATTCAAGTATGATATATTTGATATATTGTAAGAACATTTGTAAATACCACAATGTACCCCACCCAGCACAACAATAAAAAAGTATAAAATAAAATGTTCAACTAAATTTTTGAAAAGATCTTGCTCTGTACTGCTCTCATTATCATTCAGTTCTAAAGTATTTGCAGTATCAATTTAAATTCCTCTTTAGTTCAAAGTTATTTAGAAGTGTGTTTGTATTTTAAATTCATAGATGAATATTGGATTGGGCCTGTGTGATAGGAGTAGTATAGCTATCTTTTTATTGCTGATTTCTAATTGTGTTTGAGTTCTGCTTGGCTGATTTCTGAGCCTCTATTCACAATCAATACAAACAGTAATAGTCCATCCCGTGTGTGTCTCTGTTTCCCCAATCTGGAGGTAGTGGGAGATTGGAGTTTTGTATTCCATTTCACCTATGAGCAAGCATTTGGAGACATGAGAAATGAAGCTGAATGTCAGCTCAAAAGGTCAGTAGGTCTGCTTAAAAGAGGCAGCCCCTTTCTTGCAGATCCTTCTTCAAGGTTGGAGAGAAGTTATTTGCCTTATGTGCTTATCAGGCAGAACACAGCACATTGACTCATTTAATCCTAAAAGTTTGTAGCTACCTTTCAGAGTCAGATCCCACAGATCATCTGAGATTCAGGAAGTAGAATCATCACAGTCCTGCCTGGAGATAAAACAACCCATTCTCTGTGAATAATGTAGTTCATAGAGGCTAGACATTCTGGCTAATTTTTCTTCTAGTCAATACCACTGCCTTTCTGGTCTTCAAACCCACTGTGTCTATGACAAAGGGGATAATTAGTACATAATCTTGCATATTACTATATATTCATATATTCTTAGTAAAATAAGACAAAAACAAAACAAAATGCATATTTCCCCTACTTAGTAGTCTGGATGAGTGTTTCATTTCCTCTTGTATCTCATCTAGAAGAATATGGTCTCATTGTCTTGTGACAAAGGTCTGTATATCATATCTCAGAGCAGGGGCTTCCTTCTGACTTCATTCATGGCTTCTACTTCCTCCTATGGCTATTGTCAGTTCCCCCTACTGCTGCCTCACACATGCATCCTGAAAATGGCGCATTTAAATCTTTTCCAGATGAATAAGGCTGCTTCTCTCCCAACTGGACCACAGCATAGTGTTTAATTTTCATGCTCACATCCATTGTTTTTAATGTCTTTGCTTCCTTGACGACCCTTAATTGGACTCTTTTGTAGACTGAATCTGACTGCCTTTTACTCCTTTTCTGTATCATTAATGACAGTGCAGAATAAATTGGGACCTAACATTGTGTTCTGCTAACCTCCCTGCCAGATGTCCCTCTGTAATGTGTTAGAGTGTTAGATTATCTACTAGCCCTTTCTTTTTTATGGTCAATTTTCTGCCCATTAAAGCCATTACAAAATGATTTTTGCATTATATGGGTACAAGGTAACCCCAAGACAAAGGAAACAGACTTCTGCTGAGATTCCAGGGTTGTCACACCAACCCAGATCACATATATAGACAAAGCAGGTTAATCATGAACTTTCTGTGTGTCCATGGTGGTTACTGCTTCTCTGTGACTTCAAAAGGTTGAGGTCATGAACCTAGCCCAGGACATGTCTTAAATACAGAAATCCTGCCTTTCTGAACTGAGCCACATTTGCTACAGAAAAAATGTTTGCAATTCTTTGAAACAGGGATAATTTTCTAATTTAGGATGAATGAATGAAAGGAATGAAGAGAGGCTTTTTTAAGTCCAAGAATATTTAAATCTAATGTTAAGGCCTTTGCATATTTAAAGTCATCATATACCCCTATAAAATTGTAGATCTTGGAGCTGAAATGACTTTGAAGATACCTAATATAGCCCCCTCCCTTCAGCTAGAGATGCTACTTCTACCTACATTTACAAGTGAGGCAACTGAGGCCCACAGGAAAAGATGCCATTCTGTAGTCCGAGTTAATCTGAAAACTTGACTCTACTTCAGTTCATACTTAGCTCAATCTTTTATACTTTGTCTTGGTCACTGCTTTGATTTGATGGTGCTGTTCAAAGAGCCCAACCATGTTGTTACATGCTGTGCTCCTGGTGAGGAGAATTTTCACTCCCAACTCCCATAATTGAGGGCAGATCTGACTCACTCCTGTTTGCCTATAGAGAATTCTTGTATCCTTTAATGAAGTGATACTTTCCTGAGCCTCTGGAGCTGCATGTGGTTCTTTCACATGCAACCTGTCATTTTTCCAATTCTTTGATGTCTGTATTAAAATATTCTTTCCAATGTTACTTCATAGGGCACATGCAATCATCAGGTGGCTCTCTTAGTTAATGGTGCTTGTGTATTGGACTCTAGACTCTGTGTATGTGGTTCAATTTAATGGGACAGCTTGTTGCATGCTTATACCATTTAGCTGGATGTTGAAATGTTTTGCAGAACTCTCACACACTCCATTGACAAGACCAGTTCAGTGGGACCATATTGTTCTTTAGAAATGGAAGAAATTAAATTCCAAGCTTTACTATGAAATGTGAATACTTAACTAGCTATGTTGCTTTGGACACATTACTTCAAGCATTCTGTGCCTCAATTTTCTCTTCTTTCATGGAATATTAGTATCAGATCTCTCACATGTTGTAAATATTGAAATAATCTGCATAAATAATTCACCCATATAATGCCTAACACATTGCAAAGGTTTAATACATCTCATACACTGCTACTATTGTTATCATAATCACCACAATTTTTAAATTGCAATTCATGGTTGTTCTAAGATCGTTAAATAAAATGATAAAAACTATATAGTAGAGTTTCTAATCCCTACTAGTATCTCAAAAAATAGCAACTCTTAAAATTATGCTTATTAACATGCTGGAAGTATGCTATGAAGTTGTCACATTTTTGAAACATGAATTATTTTGTCACACGGGTAGTTTATCTTGAGCAAACAATTCAAACTTCTTAATTCAAGTTCCATACTCTAGAGTAGCAGAGAGCAGAGTGGTAAATACTCTTGAATACTTTAGAACAGATCATCTCTGAGTTTTCCCATTAGCTCTTTACCAGTTTTCTAAAAGCAAGACTAAAACATTCTCCCAGAAAATAATTTCTTTTGAAGGTAGAATTGTAACAGATGATATTACCACAGCAGCTAACTAAGAGAAACACACATTTTGCAAGGCAGAGTTTCTAGATGTGCTTTGATTACATAGTCTCAACCTTTCTTTGATGTCAGCATCCATTTGCACACCCTACCTCCTACACAGACACCCAGTCAATTTATATACTAGACATTACAAGAGATTCAGAGTCAGAACGACCTTGATTCTACTTCAGCCTTCACCACTTGCTAGCTCTCTGGTCTTGGCTAAATTTCTGAATGTCAGTTTCTTTACCTATAAAGTTAGAATAGAAATCACTTCCCAACTCCTTATCCAAAAAGCCTTGGTGCCAAATAAGTTTCTTCATAATTCAGGTTTTTGAAAACCCTGTACGTCGCACAATAATTTTAGTGGGATTTGAGACAGTATTCAGTAATAGATCACATTAATATTCCTGAAACAATATATGTAAGTATCTACACTAAGAGAGTCTCATGTTAATTTCACAAAATTCAGCATCCTTTCATGACAAAAATTCCCAACAGATTAGAGATTAAAAAAATGTGCCTCAACATAATAAAAGCCATATACAGCAGGGCCATAGCTAACATCATGCTAAGTGGTGAAAATTTGAAAGCTTTTCTTCTTCTAAGATCAGGAAGATGAGGAGGCTATTTAACATAGCATTGGTAGTTCTAGCCAGAACAATCAGGCAAAAGCCAACCAAAGTAGAAAGAAAGAAAGTTGTTTCTGCTTGTAGATCACATGCTATATATAGACAGCCCGGGCTGGTGGACTGGCTCAAGTGGTAGAGTGCCTGCTTAGTGTGGGTGAGGTCCTGAGTTCAACCCCAGCAACACCAAAAAAAGAAAAAAAAAGAAAGAAAGAAGGAAAAGAAAATCTGAAAAAACTCCCCAAAACACCCGTTAGACATTCAGGAAAGTTTTGGGATACAAAATTAATATAAGAAAAATAAGTAGTGTTTCTATATACTAACAGCAAAGTATCCAAAAAAGAAATAAAGAAAATAATCCTATCCACAATAACACAAAAATACAATACTTAGGAATAAACTTAACCAAGTATTTGAGATCTGTGCAGCGAAAATTATAAAACATTGATGAAAGAAAGTAAAGAAGATTCAAATAATAGAAAGATATCCTATTTTCATAGATAGGGAGAATTATTCTTGTTAAAGTGTCCATACTACCCAAAGCAATCCACAGATTCACTGCAATCCCTATTAAAATTCTAATGTCATTTTTTGCAGAAACAGAAAAACAGATCAAGTCAAAACAGATTAAGATAGGAGAAATACTCCACAACATTGTTTATACAATTATTTTTTGATATGATATCAAAAGCACATGCAACATAAGCAGAATTAGAGAAATGGGATTGTATCAAGCTAAAAGGTCTGTGGATAGGCAAGAAAACAATAAACATAGTGAAATGGCAATGTATGAAATGTTAAAAAAATATGTGCAAACCATACCTCTGATAGAAGGTTAATGTCTGTATAAAAAACTCAGCTCAATAGAAAGAAAACAAATAACCTTATTAAAAATGAGCAAAAGACTTGGATTTACATTTCTTAAGGGAAAATATTCACTTGGCTCAAAATGACCAATCATCAGCAAAATGCAAATTAAAACCACAATGAGAAATCACCTTATCCCTATTAGAGTGACTGTTACCTGCAAGACTAAAGATGTGTCAGTAAGGATATGGAAAAAAGGAATCCCATGTACACTGTGGGGAATGTAAATTAGTACTGCCATTGTGTAAAACGGTGTGGAGATTCTTCAAAAATTAAAAATGATCCACCAATCCCATTAGTAGGAATACATCCAAAGGAAATGAAATCAGTATGTTGAGAGATATTTGCATTTCCATTACCTGCACCATCACTAATAGAAGCTACGTTAATGGAATTAACCTAAGTGTTTAATCAAAAGATGATTGGATAAAGAAAACATGATTTTACACACACACACACACACACTCGAATAAATGGTAAATAGAAGGAAATCCTGTCATTTACAACCTAGAGGAACCTGGAGAGCATTATTCTAAGTGAAATAAGCTAGTCACAAAGAATGCTAATGATCTCTCTCATATGTGGACTCTAAAAAAGTTGAACTCATAGAAGCAGAGCTTAGAATGGTGCTTAGTAACTCCTGGGGAGGATGGAGTTGGGGTGATCTTGGTCAAAGTATACAAAGTTTTAGTTAGATAAATGAATAAGTTCAAGAGCTCTATGGTACAGTATTATGACTATAATAATGATGTATTATATTCTTTAAAGATGTTAAGAGTGTAGATTTTAAGTGTACTCACTACAAAAATAAGCATGTGAAGTAATGCGTTTATTAATTAGATCTATTCAGCCATTCAGCAATATGTAAGTATAAATATATTTCAAACATCATATATTACATGAAAAATATATATGATTTTTGTCAATTAAAAACAAGCCAACTTTAAAATAAAAATGAATAAATAAGCAATTTATAATGAAAAAATAAAATAAAAAGAAATGTAACCTCCCTAAAAAAAGGTAGTTTTTTCTGTGTTGGTTTCAACTGAATCCCCAACAACCATGCAAAGTACCTGTGACTAAGAAACATTTATTGGACGAATTTACTGGCAGTTGACATTTATGAAGAGAGTGTGGGAGTAGATGAACAACATGAAAAGACTTTTCTTGAGGCCTCTTAGAAATAACTAGAGGAGACCTTAATGGAGATGGAGACTCTGAGACTCTTTCATGCAGGTGGAGATAGAAATCAGTGACATGTATGTTATTAAAGTGCCTAAGATCTCATTTGTAATCAAGGTCGAGTATTGCCTAGGGAAATTTATGCCCTAATATTTTATAAAGGTTCAAAATGCCTTCTGGAAAGTTTTGGGTATTAGATAGCTAAGCTTTTCATATAGACACCAACTAGCTCTTTGAAAGTTTCTAATCTTGTTTCTTTTGAAACAGGGTCTTGCTATGTAGTCTAAGCTGATTTCAACTCACTATGTTGCCCAGGATAACCTTGAACTTGTGATCCTTCTGCCTTAACCACCTGAGTGTTGGGATTATAGGTGTGCACCATCATGCCCATGCCCAGCTGAATATTTCTAATTATAAAGAAGACATTTGGGGTGTGGGGAGGGTAGAGAAGTAGGGGCTTCTTCTGGGAGGTTCTTGTTAAATTTAGCTGTTCCCTTTGACCCTTTGGAGAAAGAAAGAGGCAATAATAAATGGCTGGAGAGAAAAAGAACAAAAGAAAAGGTTTTCTGTTGTTATCCACTGTGCCAAGAAGAAACCAGTTTTATTTGAGTTATTACTATTAAGGTGAGTTTATTTGCACTCATGTGCTAGCTGAGGATGGGGCAATGGAAGTTATACATGTCAACTTTGTAGAATTTTTTCTGACATGGTGGACATTTCCATCATGTAGTGTTTCTTACATAGAAGATGATTCCCTCTGATTCTCCCTCCTTCATCTGTGGTCCATGACTATGAGCTTCCAAAAGGCAGTGGATATGGACATAGTTCTAGCCATGCCTAATACACTTCCTGACATGTAGTAGATGTTTAACAAAGGGTATTCATTGAGTGAAGGAGGCATGTTGATGCCTACAACATGGATTACTATACACAAATTTGTATCAAAGAAGTAATTACATAAAATTCTTAGGGCTGGAGATACAGCTCTGTATATAGTGTTTGCCTAGCATTTGCAAGGCCCTGAGTTCCATCTCAAACACTATTAAAGAAAAAGGAGAGAGAGAGAAGAAAGAAAAAACAGGAAGGAAGGGAGGGAAGGAGGGAGGGAGGAATTCTTTTCTCTCAAACAGGTTAAACCCCATGTGACATGAACACGAATAATCTGTTTAGCAAGCAGTTCTTTAGTAGGAAATGCAAAAGGTACTTCTAGGGTGACTACCCTAAGTCTAGAAATATCACAAAACTGATTTGGATGCAAATGAATGAGGTTTCCCTGGTTGTTTTTGTTTTTGTTTGGCATGGAAAGTATATGCACTCCTTTTCTTCATGTGATTTGTTTTACCATAGCTGCTGACTTCAGTTGGCTCGTATTTCCTAAGTAATACCTTACCTTATTCTGAGTGATGGCTGTTTTTATGAGGCCTTCATGACTTGCTGGTCAACTAAATTAGTTTATTTGTTTGTCTGTAGGCTAACATCTTAAAAGACTTGAATCATTTTTCATATCCTCTCTCACTGGTTAGAGGGTTAGTTTTTGTTCAGTTTCTCTTATTTAGTCACATGAACCCTTTTTGTTCTTTAACCGCTTCTTTTAGTGGCACATTTCTTCTTTTTCTTTGCCCCCAAAATACACTCTAAACATTTGAGCTGATTGATTATATTTTTGGTTATGCCCTTAGTCCTCTATTTTCATCTTATTCAATTCTTGGCCTGTTTGATCAACTGCTGCAAATGAGACCTCATCTCCGAAGTTTTCATTCTGGAAAGTGCAACTCTGTGCTCTTGATAGTGAGCAAGGGAGAGAAAGAATCTCCACCCAGAAAATATCCACAACTGCCTTATGCTTTTACTACTGTGTCCACCAGTTCTTTTCTTATAGTCTTTCACTGCACCCCTCCAGATGTCTGGCAGAGCTCTAGGCACTGTAGGGATAGCAGTGATTGCCATGCATTTGTTAACAATAGAGATACAATCTGAGAGACAGCATTCTTCATTGTGAGAACATTGTGGTGTAGTTACCTGAACTAAGGCAGATATTACACCACTAGGTGATATAATCCTTTGGGACCACATTTCTAAAGGTGGCACATGCCTGTATTTCATTTATGGACTGTCAACGCTTAGTCGTTGCCTGGATAAGAGCAACTTCCAAATTATTTTTATCTTTTGGATTGAAGATGCCTTCATCCTGATGAATTCCATGTTAAAAAATAATTTGCATGTTTTGGGTTTTATATGAGACAGGGTCTCACTATCTAGCCTTGGACTCACTCCTTCCCTAGACTCCTGACAGCTGGAATTATAGGCATGCACCACCACGCCCAGCTTGCATTTCTTGAAGTTTAACATTCAACAACCTCACAGTGTGCTGGAGAACTGACTAGCTGGTATGTTTAATGTGTCATTGAACTACCACAGAAGGTCACATGTTACTACACAATGTCAGTCCTGTAGTCCTTGCACCAACATTTTCACCCTTCCTGCTCTACCTGTTTTTATGAGCAGCTGAAGGGCAGGAACCAGGCCTCTAGGTATTGATTTTTAGGGAAACTACCTCAGAACCACGTTACTAAATTGCATATGAACTGATGTGTTAAGAGGTTCCTGTTTCACTGCATTTACTGAATTTTCTTTTCTCTGTGTATTTTTTTTAAAGGAAGCAGTGAGTGTTAAATAAAACAAAATGAAACTAAGCACAGGCTGTAAATGGTTAGCTGCAATTGTAAGGCTGCTTCAAACGCATGTTGCCTGTCCTCTGCACCTGCCGTCATTGATTTTCATATCCCTCTCTCCATGTATAGATACTGTTATCTCCCCCAGGTTGCTTCCTTGAGGCTGCCTTCCTTGCTGTGATGTGCATGGATGGTACTGAATTGTTTTCTAGCTGGGCAACGTAACTGATAAACACTGGTGTGAACCTTGCCAGTGGTTCATAGTCAAACTTCCTTGGCTGACAGCTGAGTCCTCTAACCTCTAAGATTTTCTGTAATCTGTTAGTCTCTCTGTTTCAGAAACTTTGAAACTATCCCTTTGCCAGCTCAGGGAAGTGTATGGAGTATTATGTTTTGGTTTTGAGCCTTGCTTTGTTTGTGTCAAATGACTGCCCCTTTCTTTAAGACCTTTGCAAATGACCTATCAAGTAATCAATATACAAATAGCTTTGGGCTCACCATTCACCAAAAATGGGCCAGGGAGAGAATCTCTGTAGAAGAAAATGTATTAAATTTTATTTTAGTATAGGCAGGTTTCCCAAAAATTGTAGAAAGCATCCAACCTATCTTTAAGTGCTGGATTATTTTTGGATGATACTTTAAAAACAAGGACTATAAGGAAATTGGAAAGAGATCAGTAAGAGTGGGGAAGAGGGATAAGTGTGTGTGGGGGTAAATACTATCAAAGCACCTTATGTGTATGAAAATGTCAAAATGAAACCCACTATTTTATACAATTGTTTAAAATGATGTTATATAGAAATAAAGCAGTACATCATAGCCAATTGAAATCTCCAGGCCAGAAAACTGTTTTTCAATTTAGCCAGTGTGTTTTAGTTCAAGGCAGACCAGGGTTGGACTAAAACAGCCATGAGATTGCTCCCCAGCCCTACTGCCACCCTCAGCCTTCCAATGGGAAGGTATGAAAATTCATGACAGCAAAGAATTATGCTCTGGGGCAGAGACTGGCCTTGACTACTAATATGGTCAGATTACAATTAACCAGAAATTGAGGGGCATCAGCTCTGTGAGGCATTTTGAATTTCTGTTTAATTAAAAGTCATAGTTCTGTTTTAAGTTTCTTGGTTTTGATAAAAAGTCTTCCTTGCATGGGCATGAATACAGAAGTCTACCTTTGAAAAGAAAGTGTGGATGACTAAAAACACCCAGGAAGAACTTTTGTTTTGAGACAGGGTCTCATACTGTAGCCCAGGCTGGCCTGGAACTGGAGATCCTCTAGCTTCAACTTCTGAATGCTGGGATTACAGGATCCAAACACTAAGCCCATCCAGGTTAGGGGCTCTTTAGCAGTGTGATTTACATTTTTTTTCTCCACCAAAATAATCTGTCTTTCATCCTCCTCACAAATGCCTGAAACAACATCTACATTTTCACCTGTGTAATTCATTCCTTTGATTCAGGAATTCTTGCCACTCCAGAGCATCCTCCTAAAATACACAGATGCCAGAAAGAAACAATAAAGGAAACTTCTAATACTATACAGAAAAAAGTCAATCAGACTGTCTTCTTCCTAGGCCCAGGAAGGAAAGGAAAGGGAAAGGAACTCTAGTTTCTTTGACCTCTTAGTACCCAAAAGACCTCTCTGGAAGAAAGAATGGAACACAGTAAGGGAAAAAGCACATTAAGAGTAATTTCATAATTTTTAAAAAAGAATAAACCTATCTTATCCTCAGATCATTCATTGTCTTAAGCTGTAGAGAGAAGACTGCTGTCAGCGTGTTTGTGTATTTGTGTGTGTGCGTGTGTGTGTGTGTGTGTGTGTATGGGAAAGAGGGAGAGAATGCTTTTTAATAAAAAGTGGAATATAGTAAAATAATAAATTCATTTTTGAGGCTGCTTTTTGTAGGATTCTAAATAGTTTAGATTTTCCTAAAAGTCTAAGAAAGAAAAGTAGGGAATTTGAAGGCTGGATGGTATAAGGAGAAGAGTATAGGTCCCATCACCCACTCTCCAGGCAAATTCAAATAGAGCCTGGGGGGAGTGATAAATCCTCAGCCCCTCAATCCCAGTGTAGTTCTGATATTTCAACTGGAGTATAGGGAGAATGGTGCGCTGTCTCTCTACCTCTCTCTCAAGAACACAATTAGGGAGTGTTTGCTTTAAATTACAAAACGCTGGGTTAAGAGTGCTTTCTGGCTCTACAAGGGTGGTGAAAATTAAAAAGGGTCAAAGACAATCCCAAGATTAGTGAGAAAGTACACCCTTTCTACCCCCTGCCATCTACCAATCCCATTTACAAAGACGCCCCATGTCTTTCAAAAAGAGACCCGCAAATTACCATGGAAATCTGCCCCAACAGGCTGTGCTCCAGTCATCGTCAGAGCCTTTGTTTGCAGGGGTTTGTGGGGGGGAAGGCACCATAATGAACACAGTTAAGCCTCACTAATTCCCTGAAAGGGGGAAAGGCCAATCTTGATTTGTAAGAAGCTTGGACTTGAAAATATGTTTAAAGAAATGCCATGTTATTATTTCTAAAAACCTGCAGTCAAACTGTTGGCTGGGGTCTGTGAGCCAAGTTGCTGAGACTCTTAAGGCTTAGAACAAACAGATAAGGACTGTAATTAGCATATTGGTCATTTGAATGCAAAGTGCACTTAGAGTGGCGCTTAAAAACTATGTGTTAGCATACTCCCCTAGCAGGCTGTCACTTTTTTATGTTTGTAGTATTAATTTGCCTAGCAACCTGCCCTCTTTCCTTTTTGGCAGTAAACTTTAGCCTAGCATGTCAGAATTCATTAAATTTCCCGTATTAGCATCAGGAATGAAAGATGAGTGTGGAGGGTGGAGGGGGATGGTGAACTATGTTTAAAAATCATCACGAACATATTTTAAATTTCTGTCTAACTAACCTTTAAAATTTACCAGTTAGTTCATACGTATTATTTTTACTGAGTAGAGAATGTATTCTCTTGGATGATTAAAAAATGGGAAAGGCACAAACTGTTTTGAATGGCCCTCCTCCACAAGTAACCTTATCAAGTGAACACCAGAGAACATTGGCCTTAAGAGTTTCTTCCATTATGGCAAAATAAGAATTGATTACGAGGTGCAACAGGTACTTAATTATATGGAACAATAGTACATTGAGATCTGCATTCATTAAATATGTCTATGATGGCCAGTCAATGCTGCACACGCATATTAACTTTGTTCTATGATTCACACTTGAGATCACTTAATTTGAAGTGTGACTAAGTTATGTTTGGGAAGAGGGAAAAAGGAGAGGTGCATAACAGCTCGGATTTTATCCAAATATTCATTTCGTTATGGACTCTAAGTGAATTTAAATTCCCACCCCTGAGAAAATTCCCCAATTCTACTTCCTAGCCCTGTGAAATTCAGACACTCTGAGATTTGGAGAGATTTCCCACATATCTGTTGGAGAAGATAGTCCTTAAGGAATGAAATATCTAATGCTATGCTTCCCAAACTTTGCTACACATTAGAGTAGGAGAAGAATAGAACCTAAGATTTTTTAAAACCCAGATGCCCAGATTCATGCTATAAAATTAAATCAGAATATTTAGGGGTAGGGGCTAGGTACCAGCATTTTATGAGGGTCTCCAGGCAATTTCAGTGTGCAACAAAGTTAAGAACCACTGCTCTAACATGTTCCCTCTTGAGGGGCATTTAATTTGTATTTAATCTTTGAAATTATGGTCCCCATTTCACAGATGAGGAAACTGAGATTCAGAGGGGTTAGTTGCCCAAGGTCCTAAAACTATAAAATAATGAACCTGGGATTTGAATACAGTGATTAATCACAGAGTCTGGATATTTAATTTGTATATAATAATGTCCCTCTGGACTTCTGTCCCCATATCTAGCACCATTCTAACAAATTTGATATAGGACAATACCATGTCAATGCACTGAGAATTTATTAGGCATCTGCCTGTAAGTCACATAGTTTTAGTGACATCATGTGCCTGTAGATAGATTCAAGCAAGCATGGCTAACTTCTGATAATTCAAGGGGACTTCTGATAGCCTTAATTTGCTTATCTTGTCATTTATTTTGTTGAAGTGTAATTAGCCAAAGAAAGACTCCCAGAGCCAAGACTGTAGTCTGACACAATCAGATTTATTGGGTGGTTTAGCTATTGGATATCTATCCCTGGAAATAAATGTCAGTAGCAAAGCTGGTCTGGGCAACAGTGGTAGGAAAGTAGTAGTCACTAAAGGGGGGAGGGGTTCCTTGTGGCATTTGACAGCTGCCATGTGACCTTAGAAGAAACAGTGCTTTCTGTAAATTTTGCAGTTGGCTTTTTCTGTCTGTCCTTCCACCCTGATTAATGTCAGGGCTGCTAATTCTTAATCCACATTAATTTTCATTCTTTCAATCCCAGACAAGTTTGGACTCTTTCACATTTTGACCCTTTTCAAAAGGGGGTAGGCCTGACAGAAAAGTTCATTCATATCATCTATTAATAGTTTTGCTACTTTTCAGCTGAGGTCATAAAATATTTCATGGGAGAAAACATAAAGACCAGAGGAATCTGAATGTGGTCTGTATTTGAGTTATTAATATGCAATGCCAATTTGCAAGTTTAAACAATACACAGTGTATCAAAAATATTATGGAACTGTTAGGTAAGGGATACATGTGGCTCTGTACTATTTTTGCAATTTCTTGTAAGCCCTATGCTCTGCCAAACTTTGAAAAGCCATAAAAAATGTTTAATGGGAGTAGAGGTTTGTGTTGATTCTTTAAATAAGACGTTTCAAAACTAGTCTGACTTTATATTCTTCCATGAACAATCCAGAATTATTTGGCCCAGTGTACTTTTATATGTCTGTGAATTTGAGCCTTTGATACAGTAATGATGTTAGTGAACTAATCACCATCCATGTATACCAGGTACAGATATTTATAGGATTATAAATATGGGATCAGTTTGTTCATCAAGATACCATTGGAGTCTGGATGTGTAAATTAAATATCACCAGGTAGAGAGAGGAGAAAGTTATGGCAGGCAAAGGGAAGAGCAGGAGGAAAAGTGTAGAGGTACAAAAGACAAGGAATATAAGGGAAACAGAATAGTTTGGTTAGGTTGACATTTTGGTATAAGGGAAGAGTGACAAGAGGAGAACCTGGAAAGATGGGTTAAGTCTGTCATGTGGCAGTCTGGGCGTGATTCTCCACTCACTGAAGTCAAGAGCTTTGGACATACTACATCTGTTTTGTGTCTGTTGCCTCAGTGTGTATCTTCACTCCCCAACTAGAATCCAAGTTCCTTGAGGAGATGGTCCAAGTTTGTTCATCTGTGTAGCCTCTGTAGCACCGCCTTGCACATTGTAGATGCTCAGTAAATGTTTCCTAGGAATAATGCATTACAAAAATGCAGCCTGAGTTTCCCTTTCAAGACCATCTGGAGTACCAAGATAATGTAGAATGGGGTGTTTGCCCCCAGGGAAGTGAAAATAGCAGGCAGAAAAGCACACAACCCATCCCCCACCCCCAAGCTCTCTTTGTGTCTGGTTTTGATGACTGGGTTTGGCCATGCCTGCCATCTTTGACAAGTCTCTTTCATTGCCCCTGGACAAATGCCCACGCTATGCTCTTTGAAGACAGGTAATGTGCATTGCTTTAACCATTAACCAGTTTGGCATTTCACTCATGCCTCCTCTGTTTAACTTTACTGGAGGGTTGCAGAGATATCACTCCCTTTCGCCACCTGGGTTAAGTAAGGACCTGGTTTTATTAGGTAAGGAACTCCTAAGGAAAGACACTGTCTCTAGGATTTGGCTAACATATATTATCAGAGGGGATGTCACTATTTGCCTATTGGTGATTTTTTTCCCCTTCACTTCCTGAGAGAAATGTTCCATTGCTCACCAATTCAAATGGTTGGGAGTGGGGATGGGGGCACTTCTGTTCCATACACCCTCATTATGTGGTTATCAGAAGCAGACACTGCCCAGGTTGTCACGACAACCAGCAATGATTCAAAGCTTCCCTGAAAGGTCTGTATCTCTGGCAAATAATCAGCCTTTAGCTCTCAGCAGATGCTGAACTGAGCAGCCAATCACAGGTGAGCTGGGAAAACATGACATCATAGTCCAGCCGGTCCAAAAAAAAAAAATAAGACTTGGCTTTCTATTTTGCTCCTTGGTTCTTTGTTCCCTACATTTTGTCTTCACTTTTTCCTTCTCTCTCTCTGTCTCTGTCTCTCTCTCTCTCTCTCTTTCACACCTCACTCTTTCTCCTTTTTCCAAGTAAAATGGGGAGAGCAACTTTCTAAATTCAATTCATTGTATAGTTTGACTTTAGTCTGGCAGTTGGGAGTATGTGGGTAAGGAATGTATAATGTGATCCCCTTGGGAGAAAAGTCAAACATCAGCTCAATTAAATAATGTGGTTTGATATGTAGGACCATAGTGGAAACAGGGCTAATTAAAACCAAGTCAAAGGAAAGGAACTTCGTAATTCTCATATTAAGTCATCCAGAGCCACCTGGATTTAATTGTCTTCTGTTTTTTCTCCACTAACTCCCTCATGGAAGGGAGCTGGAAAGAGGCAGTGGGCTTCAGAGAGCTCCTAGGTTCTGCAAGGTAGGTCTCCTGTGGAGGCTAATTACAGTGAAGAAAGGTTAGGACAGACCCTGCATTCTCAAGTACCTACCATTTAAGGAGCAACTGTAAATGGGGACTCATCAAGTCTATTAGGATGTGTATAGTCAGAAATCTGTTAAATCCACTTTTGTTCCTTTAGCCACGTACATCCGTACAACAGTTCAGGGAGATAGGCAAGGCAAGTTTGACACAGGAGAAAACTAACGCCTGGGGAAATTGGGATCTTACTTAGGTTTCCTCTCCAGAGGCTGGACTAGAATCTGGCTCTCCTGATTTCTGAGCCAGAACTCTGTGGATCCAAGAGGATGGTTATTTCCTATCCATGAGCTTCCCTCTTTCCCCAGCCTCTGTTTTTTCAGTGACTTAGGATGACACCTCTTGGCATCTCAGAGGCTCCTTGTTCTTTGCCTCCCAGGCAACTCACAATGTTACCTACGACAGGAGAGCTGGAGCCCCTAATAATGGCAGTGGAGAGGCAGAAAGGAGGTAGCTAAGAAGGGTGAGGCTGCAGTGATGGTAGGAGGTTGTAGTGACCAGACCCCCAGTGAAGGAGGAGTGGGGACTGTGCTGCTAACATGCCTGTACTTCAGTTGCTGAGCAAGTAGCAGGGCGGTACTGGTGGTGGTGGTTAAAAAATGCCTCTGCTGCTGGGCGCCCTTGTCTCATGCTTATAATCCTAGTTACTCAGGAGGCAGAGCTCAGGAGGATCTTGGTTCAAAGTCAACTCTAGCAAATAGTTTGAGAGACCCTATCTGGAAAATACCCAACACAAAAAATAGGGCTGGCGGAATGGCTCAAGCAGTAGAGAGCCTGCCTAGCAGTTGTGAGGCCCTATGTTCAAAACCCAGTACCACCAAAAAAAATGCCTCTGCTATTGAAAAAGATGTGAAGCCTGAGAGTCACAAAGACTCAGAGTCCACTGCTAGGAGCAATTTCTGGTTGTGGGATTTAAGATAGTATAGAAAGGGAGCCAGGATATCCTGGCCGTTTCTGCCCAGTAGGCTATACATTTATTGATCTGCATCTGATGCCTTTCCAGCTCAGCCTGGCACACTACACCCTTGGTTGCTCCACATGAACCAATGGCCTGGCAGTCATGCATCTTTCAGGATAGCTGGCGTGCTTTTTTCATCTGCTTGTTTGTTGTCTTAACTTTCCCAAACCTGTATTTTCCATTCTTGATGCTGTTTTATAAGCAAAATATAGTATATGTTTATTATTTTAAAAAGCATACAAGCAATACAGAAGTACAGATATTCTTTGACTTTTGATGGGGTTGCACTTGTAAACCCATCATAAGGTGGGTTGAAGATATATCATAAGTTGAAGATATATCAAATATACCTTCTGAACATCAACTTAGCAGCACAGACCACTCTAGAGAATGGGTTGTTTCCTCTTGAGATCGCATAGTTGATGGGAACAGCAGCTTGAGGCCTCTGCTAACATCACCAGAGAAGTATCCTACTGCATATTGCTGGTCCAGGAAAAGATCCAGATTCAAAATTCACAGTGCGGTTTCTATGGGTTGTACATTGCTTTTGCACCATCGTAAAGCCAAAAATTTTTAAGTTGGAGATTGTCTCTCTCTCTCTCTAAAAAAAAAGTTTAATTCCCCCTACCCTGCACACATACCCACATATCTTCCTTTCTTCTTTTAATTCCCACACTCATCCTGGAAGCAGTTTGGTATGTATAGTTTCAGCTTAAACACACATTTTTTTTAAATTACCATATTATTGTTGTACTTGGGGAACATTGTGACATTTACAAAAGTTCTTACAATATATCGTAGTTGAATTCACCCTCTCCATCATTCTCCTTTATCCCTTCTGCCCCCATGTCTGCAACAGTTTCAACAGGTCTCATTTTTCCATTTTCATACCTGACTGAGCACATAGTATTTCCACTACATTCATCCCCCTACACCCTTCCCTTGTATCTTCCTTGCTCCCACTGGTACCAATCCCCAGATAGGACCTGTTTTAGCTTTTTATTCTCTTCTTTTTAAAACGAAGGCATTTTTTTAAAGATAGCCATGCAGGGAGTTTCATTGTGACATTCCATGTATATATTATTATAACCCAAATTGGTTCATCCCCTCTTATTTTTCTCCTTTCTACCTTAGTCCCCTTCTTATGGTGATCTTAACAGGTTTAAAAGTTCATTATTCAATCTTGTATAGAAAGCACATCACCCATATTTTACCTTCCCTCTCCCTTTAGCGACCTCCCCTTAGTGTGACTTGTCTTTCATAATACTGCTTGTATTTGTATTGTGTCTATCTCCCACATATGAGAGTAAACATGCAGCCTTTCTCTTTCTGAACCTGGCTTACTTCACTTAACACGATATTCTCCAATTGCATCCATTTACCTTCAAACCATGTTTTCATTCTTCCTTATGGCTGAATAAAACTCCATTTTGTGTGTGTGTGTGTGTGTGTGTGTATGTGTATATATATATATATATATATATATATTCCTTCATCAGTAGTGGGGCATCTTGGCTGTTTCCATAGCTTAGCTAGTGTGAACAATGCTGCAATAAACATGGGAGTGCAGTGCCTTTGTTGTAACCTTATTTACATTTCTTCTGGTATCTCCCTAGGAGTGGTGTTACTGGATCACATGGCAGTTCTATTTTTAGTTTTTTAGTTTTTTGAGGAGCCTCCATACTGTTTTCCATAGTGGTTGTACTAATTTACAACAGGCGTGAGGTGGAATCTTAACAAACACACACAATTTTTAAATAAAAATAAAATAATAGTATACATGTTGTCACACTGTTTGGTGATGTTTTTTCACTGTGCTTCTACTTTACTATAAAAGAAACTACTTGATTCTTTTTAGCTGATGCATAATATTCCAAAATAAGTGCATACCAGTAATTTACTTGACAGTTCCCTTATTGGAGCAGAAGAGAACTTTGAGAGGCAATGGATATGTCTGTGACTTTTATGGTGGTGATGGTTTCACAGGAGTATCCCTATCCCCAAAGTCATAGAGTTGTCGTCATTAAATATGTACAGCTTTTTACATAAAAACCACAAAGTAATTTTTAAAAAAAACTATACATATAGGCTTTGCTTTATGTATGATTGCTCACTGTTATATAAGATTCGGCAATGAACATACTTGAACATGTCTTCATATGTTGTTATGAGGATATTGATAGGCAAATTTTTTGAAATTTCCTTCAAAAATGTGCCATTTTTTCACTCCCATCAATGGTATATGAAAGTGAACAAGTTCCCTTTATTCAGGATTTAACTGGAACAATTTGAAGGTAGTCATTTTACTTTCTTCTTATTGGTAGAAGCCCAATCTCAGAGCCTCTCACTTCTCATGTGAACCAAGAGGCTGGTTGGATTGTAGAAACACCAGTCAAAATTCAAAATGTGAAGTACAGTCTCTAATGAATGCATATCGCTTTTGCAGCATAAAGTCAAAAAACTGCAAGTTGCATCATTGTTAAGTTGGAGACCATCTGTATATGAAGAAAACATTTAACGTCCCTAACCCACACATATACTCTCAAGTTACCATATAGGGTGATAGAAAAAACACAGAAATTAGAGCAGGAGAGCTGGTTTCTAAGACTATGTCTATGAGGCACAGACATAGGCAACTTCAATGCCCTGGGCATCCACTATCTCATCTATGAAATACAGATCATAATAATTGACAAGGAAAACTGTCGTGGTTGTTGTGAGGATTAAATGGGAAGTTACAAAAGTGGTTTGTAATCTGAGAAGTATGATACTCATGCCAAGTGGTTATTAAGTTAGTGTTGTATCCTTAAATCAAGGAGCTCCCAAGCAAGGGAGCAGGGAAGGGTGGGAGTTGAGTGGGAAAATTACACAGAGGAGATCTTTAAGCTATATCAGGGTAGAATCCTTTCACTGAAAGCCCCTATTGCCCTATATTCTTGAAGAACAAACCAGGTTGGCAGTAAAGACTACTTTGGGGTATTAAGAACAATATAGATTATCACCTTTTTTATAGGAGGTCCCAAATCTTTAGTGCTGGGCTTGGGTCCTAAATCCAGTTCTCTTTGGATGACATCACAATGCTCCAACTGTCAAGTACCTAATAGGATTTCAGCCCCATGCTAGTTTCTGTAATCACCAGGGAGAGAAGAAATACACACATGAAACGTTTAAATAACCATGTGCGGTGACTGCATAAATAGCTCTGAGTTATAGCTGAGGTATATGAGAGGATTAGAGTGAAATCAAATACCTTTTAATTACAATTTAAATCAATAGCCCAGAAGACCCAAGTTAAATCATTAGCCAGGAAAATCCAGTTACAACTTCCTATTCCTTAAAAAGAAAAGTGCTCTTGTTTAAATAACCCAAATAAATACATTTTCCCAATCAGAGATGTTAACATTAAGCAAATGACATCCATTTAGGTTACTTTTACAATTTTGTATAAAAAAATCAATGTGATGTGGTTAGTATTTTTAAACTCCAGAGTTAATTAAAAAGATAGCTGTAAAATCCTTGGTAGAAGAACCATCCTGATTTCAACCTATTAATCAAGGATTTAAGAGTGAGAATGTTGGGTATTTTTGTGGTGGAAGACAACCACTAGGACAAAAAAAAAAAGCTATTATAAAATACCTGATTAGAAAACAAACCACCTATCTTTATTTTTTAAAGCAAGTATGTATTTTAACAACCACCAGTTCATGTTTAATTCTTAGTAAGAGCACAAATTCCAGCTCTACCACTTTTGGTAATGTTCATGTAACTCTCATGTATAAATATGCATTTTACTTCAGAAAAATAAAATGCATCCTTAAAAATGGTCTGGATTATGTGGTTAGTTAGTTTTTGCCTCCCTGTTTCCTGTTTTGTCATAGATTCGGTCATTTTTGTTCTTTTTTAATTCCCCAAATTGTCAAAATCCAAAATGAATTATTCCAAAAAGAGGTATCCCATTTTCTTTCCAGCTGCCAGAGAAATTATCTCTGGTGAATCTGGAGATAAGTTGTGTGACTTTTCCTAAAAGTATCTGGAAAGACATGTTCACTCTTGGTCTTGAAACTTATTTTGTTGGCATTCTAGAGAAAAAAAAGTGTTGAGAAAATTGAATAAAAGTGCACTGGAAAGAGTAATGACCCATTTTGATCATTCAACTATTTGAGGATCTCCTTATGTTATAAACAACAAGTTTGAAAGCAGACAGGGAAAGTTACACATAATTCTACTAATTTAACTCAACCATTATAATTTTATGTTCTGATTGTTTTCTGGATGCACATTTTACATCATTATAATCTGGATGTATTTATCTTGCATTAGACTTTTTATAGCAGCTTATTGTCTCCTTGCTGGGATTTACCATAATTTACATAATCTAGCCAAATCCTGAGGAGTAGGGATATTGAAATTGCAAGAGATGATTTTTGGAATTAGATTTTAGAAGGCTTTGGACACCTGCAAAAAAAATTGAACCTTCCCCTAAAGACCAGAGAAATCATGTATGGGTTTAGGAGAAAGCGTGGACAGAGAGAACCATATTTTAGGAAAATTAATACACACACACACACACTGAGTTTAAAGCAGGATAATTTTTATTTAGTATAAAGTTGTGTTTTAAAATGCGTGTTTCATGTGCAGAAAGTAGTTTCCCTATCTATACTGCTATCTCTTGAAATTTCATAGCCACATCTGCCTCTCTGAGGTTTCCTTGTACCCTGTTTGCCTGACAGGTGGTGTCCCAAATGCAAGCTGTGTTCCCCAAGAAAGTCTGTCTCTGTCGGTGGTTGGAGGTCCTTCCCTGAAAATCAATCTGAAAGCCAATCTTCCTCAGAGGGCAAGAAGGGAAGATACATGAAAGTCCTCCCTCCCCTCCTGTCAGGTGCTTCTCTCTTGATGGACCCACCTTCGTCTAGACAATCCTGACAGTGTAGAAGTTTCCATCTCCTTTCCCTTTCCCTCTCCTTTTTCCCTCCCCTTCAGTTTTCCCCCCCTCCTGGGCGCTTCCTGCCTGGAAACAAAAGATTGGTCCCCAGTAGCCCACTCAGGGCGATTTTAGTTTTCTGCTCACCATCTGATTGGCCTAGGTACGGTGCAGAGCCCGGGTGACGTCATGGCAGACAAGGCTAGGGAGCGGTTGCCAAGCCAGGGCTCCAGCTCGATCGCTGGCGGGCGGCTGTGACAGTAAACCATCTGGAATCTTGAACCCGGGGCCGCAGCTTTTCCCCTCCGGGAGCGAGCGTGCGGGGGCGGGAGAAAAGCGAGAAGGAGCAGGCCGGGCCTGGGGCTGCGGCTGCGGCCGCGGGGCTGAGGCTCCCCAGCCCCGCCAGCCGGAGCGCTTGGAAGTAGAGGAAAGGTCTTGACAGGGTGGCTGGACCCGTGGCAGGTAAATCCCGCGACTTCTGGCACCCGGGCTAGCTCGGGGGAGGGGGTGGCGGCTGGGCACTGCTTTGAGTCTGCTGGGCAGATGTTCTGGCTTTCCGGGTCCCCCTCCCGTGGCGCCCCAGCCTCGAGTCTCCAACGTGGCTCCCCCTCCCCCAGCGCTGAGACCCAGCGCGCAGTTTGCTGGATCCCTGTTCACCAAGGCGGACTAGTGGGTGTGTCCCGGCCATTCCCGGAGGGCCAGGGCTCCTACACTTGGCCAAGCCCTGGGCTTGCTTACTGGGGCCTGGGCCGCTTGAGGCAAAAAATCCGCCCTGAAAGCTACGTCAGACTGTAAGTCTTACACCACCTTCCTGTACCCGCACCCCCCTAACCAGCCACAGTAGCTGTGACAGCAGCCCCCAAGAGAAGGGGAGGGGGTGTGTCGGTCTGACCAAGTCCACAGCAGAACATCCCCACACGAGCAAACAGAAAAAGTGACGATTTTCTTAAATGGGAGCCTACCCCACCTTTTGAATTTTTTTCTTTATCCCCCTCCCCTTTTTGTTGAGGGGATGGCAATAACAGCAGGACTCTTTTCTTTTCCTGTGGGAATTGGAATGATGCAATAAGGTCCTTAGAAAGCCTGGAGTCCTTCTGTTGGCCCTGGTCTTTGTCTGGGGACTGGGGTCATTGGGTCTGCTGTCTCCCCCATTCTCTGTCCCCCTCAGCTGGCAGGGGGCACTGCCCTCAGTTTTCCACCTGGCTCTAGCAACATGACTACCACACTTCTGGGTGAACTGAACATTTTAGATTCTCGCTCTGGCAGGTTTTCTTTCCTTAGGTGGTTGTTTGAGGGGTGGGGTAGGGGTTTGGAGTGCAGATGGTTCTGGCAAGGATAGACCCAGAGGCCCCATTTGGTTTTCTTGGTTTTTTTGGTCCCACATTCCAGAATCCAGTTCCAAATTCTGGACTTGAGGGTTCTGGGCTATATGGTGTGTAGAAGCGAAGGAGAGAAGGGTGAGTGGCTTGGCTTTGGGAAGCATGATGGGGGTGGTTGCAGTGCTAGTTTTTCTTTCTTCATTTTTTTTTTTTTTAAAAAAGCAGCTTTCAGGAAGGAAGCTTTTAGCCATGTTAGTCTTGCTCCCCCCATGGTTTTGCAGACTCAAATCCAGGCCAACTGTCTGAGGTGTTGGAACAGAAGGAGATCCATTCCTGTTGGTGACAACACTGTGGCCCTGTTCTGGGATGAGCAAGGTATAAAGGTCAGTGCGGTTTTCACTGGGCCATTTGAAAAATGATAATTGGGCAAGATCTGTGATTTGGCACTTGAGGCTTCCAATCAGGGGCACCTTTGGGTGAAGAGGCTTAATGTGATAATGGATGATTAATAGGTTGGGACTTGGGAAGAGAGCCATGTAAGCCTCTTTATGGATACAAATATACCCTCCATTCCCATACAAGATGCTAAATGGGAAAAAACTGGGAGGTGTGCTGGGTTAAAACTGGTAGCCTATAATTCTAAGCCCAGGCAGATGTGGGGTATGTGGAGGAGCAGATCCTTTGAGCCTCCTAACAGATGAGTTGGTCTTGCAGTAAGAGTCCAGGTAAGGGGCCACAACATCCAGTGGGTGTTCTGACTAGCTGACCATTCCCACAGGTTGCAGATTTTTTCTGGTCAGAGGTGGAAATGGAGTATAGAGCAAACAGGTTTGTTGAGGCCTTGGAGGAGAGTGGGTAGTGAATGGGCTAACTGCAGAGATGGAGAGACTCTGTTATTAGAAGGTCAAGACTAAGTACGAGGTCAAAGAGGTGATCAAGGCAAAAAACATCAGATCTAAACCTCAGATGGGGTAGGTAGGAGCAAGGCCATGGAGAGATAGATGTAAGAAGAAAAGCCATCTTCTTTCCAGGGTCCCAAAGCTGATTTCCCTTGAAAGATGGAAAGTTGGGGTAACTGAGGCCCCTACATCTCAGCCAAGAATTAGGGCCTTCTTGCTACTTTAGGGAATCAATAAATTCCCACCTGCCTAACCCTCCTTCAGAAGCCAGTAGCTTTGGCCAAAGGGAAGGAGAAAAATCTTGAAAAGCAGCAGCCTCAACAACCCACTCTTTCCTTTTGGGTAAGGAGAGGGGACTGTGGGGCCAGGGCCCCTAAGAAGAGTGGGGAGCCTATGAACCTGGCCCACACAGGACTTTGTTTTTACATGGTTGGGTTAGGTCTAGGCTTGAGGAACTGATTTAAAAAAAAAAAGTCCTCCTTCCCAGGGGCCCTGTGACCTTGTGTGCACAAGGAACAGCGGAAAACCTCTACCCTGGAAGGTAAGTACAGCTGCCTAGGCATCTGGAGCGCAACTTAAACCTCAGCTGCACACCTGCACCACCACCACCTGCTGGAAGCTAGTCATTTTCCTCTGCAGGGCCGGGCCCGGTGGACTCGCTGGCCAACTCCGCACTACACTGCTTTTCCAGCAGGGGGCGGAAAAATGCGCGCAGCGATACACAGGACCCAAGTCCTCCATTTCAGGTGTGAAGCTGGAGCCTCAGATCAACTAACAACCGTACATTTAAAATCTGGTTTAAGGGCACCAAAGACCCAAATGAACCTCCAGGTTCAGCAGTCTGTTCCTATTTCTTCCCAGAAATGCGTGGCTTCCTACCGCGCTCCACCGCATTGGAAGGCATTTGCATTTACATAAGAGTGATTACTCCAGTCACTAATACACAGCCTAACTGGGAGTTAAATTGGAAATGTTAATCAATGCAATAGATCCGTGTCTGATTTGCACATTCAGTCAGTTATCTCCAGGTTGGGGGCAATCTGTGCTGCACCCAGGGGATGCAATGAAGGGGGCAAAATTGTGCAGCTATAGCTGGGTCTGGGGGTGGGAAGCAAAATGGGGGAAGTGGACCTTGAAAACTGAGGAGAAATTAACAATTTACTGGTGGGGAGAGAAAAATCATTCCAAAGATATGGTCGCAGAGAAGCCTGATTCTGAGATGAGTAGGCCAGCCCTGGATCCGCATAATTAAGGGGGAGGCCAACCATTTTCCTGTGAAGTGGGAGGGGGCTGGATTTAGAGAAGGAAGTTTTTTAGGGGCTGGAGGACCAGAAGCTGAGGTAGAATGAACTTTGGGAATCGTAAATCAGGCGTTCGGTCTGAGTGTGTATACTCCTCTCTGATCCTCACTGTCCTTGTCTTTCAAATGATGGATTTGGACTAGATGTTCTCTCTAAGATGTTTGTGACATTTTAGGAAATGGGTCCATTTATTATTGGTAGTGGAGACAGTCACTAAAGTACAGTCCTCCCCCACCAAAAAAAATACCCCTTCTATATCACACTCCTTCTTGCATACCCTCCAGTCTGGGGGAAAACAACACAAAACAAACAGCCACCCAACCACTACACACATTTCATTTCTTTCAGCAGTGTGGCTTTACTTCTTTTCATGTTAATGGGGAAAAGATAAGTACAAGTAGTAAATCTGCTAGGGATCTATTACAAAGTCCCTGAAAAACTCTAGGTGGTGATCTTATAGGCAGACCCCAGGGGGATGGGTGGGCAACTGGTATTCACTGGTGGCTCTTACTCCCTAATTTAGTGTCAAAACAGGAAGAGCTTGGGGTAAAGGTGAAGGAAGGGCCTGGCTGTGGGTGTATATTTTCTTCCTTTATGCCTTTCTCCCCCATTTCCATCTGAGCCCATGGACTGTTTGGAATTCTGCATCCTAGGGACACTATCACTAATAGCACAAGAGTGCCCTCTAGTGACCTCGTTGGGAGACACCATTGCCAAGCTCCTCATTGCCATCCTGGAGCGCTAGTACCTTTAGGTGCTGTTACTCCCTGCAGAGAGAAGGACTCCAGTCCTTCCAGCCAGCCTGAAGGAGAAACTCAGGCAACTGCCCCTTGCTACAAGTCCCTCTCCAGCATGCATGGGTTTGGGGGGGGCATCATTTCCCTCCTCCATTCCAGTGCCCTTTCCTTCTTTGGTCCTGAAAAAGGTCCAAAACCCTTTTCCTAGAAATCTTCAGTACTGGACAAGGCACTTGCCATAAGAGGGCTCTGTGATAGAGAGAATAGTTCTCCACAGCTTCCCTTGACCTTCTTCCCCAAGATGGCAGCCCTAACACCCAGACAGGGATTCTGGCAGGAAGCTGGAATGCAACAAGGCAAGAGGGGAGGGCAGGTGTGTACAAGATGTGTGCACCAATTCCAACCTCAGTCTCCATCAGGAAGCTGAGCTGTAGGTGCACAACAAGGCAGTACAGACACACAATATAATATAGGCACAAAACACAACTCAGCACAGACACACAGCATGATATATGACATATGACACAATGCAAATTAGACACATGGCACATACACATGCATGGTAGAGATGCAATACACATGCAACACAATGCGGACATGTAGTGCATGTGTAATAGCATACTGACATGATATCTGACATGTCACAACATGATATAAACGACACCACACACACACCCTACACAATATGGACTCAATATACATACAACATAGCATAAATAAGACAGCACATGCATATGCACAATACAACATGGTACAGGGAGCAGCACATATACATGACCCAGCATTTGCTCACATACAGGAACCTCCTCCATCACACTCAACACAGAACATCCCCAGCAGGCTAGAGGACTGTAGCCACTTGGTGAGCATTGTGTCCTGACAGAGGCTTTGTCCTGGCTCAAGCCCCTCAGCTGGTGGGTTCAAAGTAAACTGCCATGGAGTTACTATTTGGTGTTCCAAATGGGGCAGGTGGGGGAAGGTGGAGATAGGCTGAAGGAAAATTTTTGATCTTGCTGGATAACATGGAGGTTCTCTTGGTTAGTACAGGCTGGTGGATACCCTTTCCCTATCTCCTCTAGCACTGTTCCCCACCCCCATAAGTGGATGCTGCCTCTCCAGCCAGCCCTCAGTCCCAGGGATGGGCAGGGAGCTTGTTTATTTTGTTTGGTTTTTGTAGTGCTGAGGCCTTGCCCATGCTAGGCAAATCCTGAGCTATTGAACTATATCCCTAGCCTAAGACAGGTCTTCATGAGACCATTCCTGTGTCCTCAAGCCCTGTCCTCTTCTGGAACTTTGGCATCCCTTATTCCTCAAACCGCCCCCCCCCCCCTTTGCAGAGTGAGCTCATGCAGAGAGGGAGAGGGCGGTACACTATTCAGTGGTGCAGTGGGAGGGATTTGGAAAGTCTGCTTGGAGTGTGCATGTGGGATGTACACAAGGAATGTCAGGGACATTGCTCTGGAGTCTCTTTCAGGGCAAGAGGCAGACCCAGGGTATGGTGTGGTCTTTTTTACTTAAGAAGGGGAACTGGAGATCATAGGACTTTTCTTGGCTCCCTAAAGCTTTGATTTTGCTATCTCCACCTTTAGATATCCATCTGTCCATCTCTTTAGATTAGAACTCTGTGCATTCTCGTATCCTCTAATAAAAATGGATGCTAGCCTGGATCAGACTCTAGTGGGAATTAGCTTATGGTTGCTGCTTTTCTTCGAGGATAAACACCATTGAAGGAAGTAGAAGGGGAAAACAAATAGGGGTTGCAGAACTTGGAGTCCTGCAAAGGAAAGCTAATCCTCTCTCTTGAGAGGCTCAAGTGATTGTGGGGAAAGGCAGAAAATGGAGGGGTTGAAGAGGTAGCTCAGTGATTGAACATTTAGCGTGCATGAGGCTCTGGGTTTGATTCCCAGCATCAAACTATTAAAAAAAAAGAGAAAGGGACCAAAAAAGACCCTGTTTCCTTCATGGCTAGGTATGGAAACCTCTGTGAGTATAGGGTAAATTGTCACCACCACAACAACAGTACATATTCACCCAAGAAATCCAATGGACTGTGGGAAACATCCCTGTGATGGAGATAGGGGAAAGGTAGCAGAAAATTCCAACTAGATCAGAGGTTGAGACTCTTGGCAGCTGTGCGATATTAGGGAACTCAGAATGCTGTTGCCTTGGAGACAGACCTTCTCCCCTACTCCACTGAAAGAGATTGGTGGCAATGAGAATGGAAATGGAGGTGGAGACCTGGAGTTAAGGGATAAAAGGAAGTGAAAGCAGTGCCAGGTCATAGGAGCTCAGATATGCTCCGAACCAACCTACATTGGCCATCACTTGTTTCCTACTGTGTACTGCACTTTGTCACCTCCTATAGTTATACAAATTTATCCATAATTATGAAAATTAGATAACTATTTCACATCTGTCTTATTTGATTTAACCCTCCCAATGTTTGCCCAAGGTGACTAGGGCAAGTCTTTTCCACTTGATAGCAAGGAGGCTCAGAGTGGTGAGGTGACAGACAGCAATTCTTAACTTGTAACTCCCTTCTCCTAACTCCCAGTTCAGTGCCCTTTCTGAATTTCTATGGAACGTCTTTTTACATTTCTTATCTTTCTGATTCTCTAGCATTCTTAAGGGTTTTTTTTTTACCTGAAATTCACTGTACTCTGTGTGTGTGTGTGTGTGTGTGTGTGTGTGTGTGTATTGTGAAATGTCTAGGGAGTTGGACAAGGGAGTATTAGCAGGTGGAGAAAGAGGTTCCCTCTCCCCCACAATGCTTCTCTTGGCAGGTTTCCCCCAAGAAAGAGTGGCTGAATCCTTGCATCTTGTGGCAGCTGGTGTGCCCAGCACTGAGTCCAGAGGAGCTGAAGCCAGCCTGGCCTTTCTCATGAGCAGCGCCCACCTGTTCTGAGGTCCTGCTGCAGTGGCCCTGTGAGGTGAGTAATGGATTACAGGGCAGGGAGTCAGGGATCTTGAAATCCAGATAAATGCTACCTTGCCATCCGAGCTCACCATATCAGCGACCCTGCCCAGGCCTCACCAAATAGGCTTCCGGACATGACCTCTACTTTCTGGGGAGTTTCATTTAGCATAACCGCCCTTGGTCTCCTGGTTCCCCCTTTTCTAATATGAGAGTGACAGGCTTGACCTACATTTTGAGGTGAGAAGGAGGAACAACATAACAATCACTGCCAAGTCCTTTGTAAATGTCAAGCACCATCTAAGAGCTTCAGCGTGACATAGAAAATGCTTCCCAGCAAACTGTCATTTCTTTTTCTCCGTTCCTGGTATCTAAGTGGCATTTTAGCCACATGTCACAAATCTGCCAATCAGTTCCTCTGATTTCTACTGCCCTATAACCTTAATTTTATCTTCCTATTCAAAGCATACTCCCACCCCACATTCCCCTACATCTAGGCCTGGCAGGCTTAGCTTAAACCTTCCTGAACCTTCTCTCTGCCCTCCTGCCCAACTAGGTGGTAAGGGCATATTTCCTCCTCCAGCTTGCCAACAACACAAGTGTGTGTGGCACACCATATAGCCGTTGCTTTGCTCCTGCCTTAAATGATTCTTGAATGGTTTTTGAACTATTCATCTGGACAGGTCCACTGGACTGTAAGCTCTTCGGTGGCAGGGACTATTCTTACAGGTCTCTAGTCTCCCTTACAAGTGCCTGACAGTTCCTCAGTAGCTTTGCAAATCCTTCCTCTTTCCCTTCCTCTGCACTTCTTTCAGGCTTCTCCATCTGCCTCTCTGATCATCTGTCTGTTTCTTTGTCTGCCTCCTGGGTTATCATTGCAGCCTCCTCTTTCAGCTTCTCCATCTGGCCTTCTACATCCCGCAGTCTAGCTACCTGTTTGTAGCTCACTATCCCGGTTTCTCTGTCAGGTTCTTTGTCTGTCTCTTTGCCAGCTACTTAGGCATCTCTCCTGGTGCTCAAGTCAAAAGCAATCAACCCCTCCAAAAAAAATCCAAGAAGATAAACAAGGAATAATATGCAATCCAATTCTCTTTTATGCTGAGAATATCCTGGGCCTATTAGACAGGGTAAAACTGCAGCTCAGTGGCAGGTGTTTCTGTGACGCCTGCTCATGAAAGGGAAGCTCCAGAGTTTCGGCCATGGAATTGGAGGTATGAAATTACACCCTTGCCGATACTGATGCATTTGACTTTCTAGAGATGTTCTGGTAGGGGATCCTGTATAGACCTTGACAGACAGAAGGTAACTAGGACTGACTAAAGTAAGAAGCAATCCCTGGGATGTCCCCTGGGTGTTCTATGACAGCTACAATGATAACTTTTATTTATTGAGTGTCTACTGTTGCCAGCTCTGTGCTAGGCACTTTAGTCACATGACACTACTTGCTCCTACAGTAACCCTGCAAGGTAGGTATTTTCTGTAATAGTTGTTGTTTTTGTTTTTGAATCTACGGGTGATACTAGCTCAAGTTAGGTATTGTTATCATTGCTGAGATAGAGGTTGAGAGGGGGTAAGTAACCTACCTGTAACTGCAGATACACTGTGACTTTGGGAGGGAAGATACTTCCTGTAGTATTTTGCAGCCTCTCAAGTTATTTTGGTACTATTCAGTGCACATACACACATGTGCACACTGTCACAATCACACTTGTGTATTTTCATGTAGCCACATTTATCCCCTGGTCTCCTTACTCTTTCCACTAATACACAGTGATGATCACTCTTGTCCCTTCACTCTCACATATAGTCATGTTTAAAAACGAGCTACCTACAGGCACATTCACATTGGCACATACTTACATTCATGCATTTACATTATCAAACTGATGCACGCTTGTACTTCCCCACACATCCCGTCCTGATGGTCTCACCTACTCATACATTATGCTCTTTCTTACATTCTGACATACTCACATACCTCTGCAGTCACATTCACACAGGTGACATAATCACCCTTCCTCAGTAAAGTGCCTACATACAATCACATACACAGTATGCATCCACACATCTTCACTTTCCCATTGCCTATAGTCAAACTCCCATTCACAGCCGTACACATACTCACTTTCATACACTCCAACACTTGCACTCATTGTCGCCATTTCCTCCTCACAATCACAAACACAACTCATAATCACACACAGGTGTGTACATATGCTCATTTATTCGTGTTTATATATATGCTCACACCATAAATGCTATCTTGCCCACTTCCACTCTTAAGTTTCCTTGAACTTTTATACTTTCTTGCATTGTTATACTCAAAGTTACACATTCATGCACTCATATACCCAACGTTAAAGCCACTCCCCTTCCCCTATCATGTTCACATGTAGAAGTACACATTTTGACACACAGTAACACTCATATACTCTATAATCACATTCTACACCAAGTTATCAGGCACACGTCCTGAAATATAACCATCCACACACTTCTTTCCATAAACACAGCCAGTTTCACTGACAGCCATCATTCTTCCCTCTCACACTCATACATGATTACTTACACACAGATGTACTCACACTGACACACACACTGACATGTACAAGTGCTCATTCACATTCGTTAGTCATACAAAATTACATTGAAAAGTCACACCACACAGCCATGCTCACATACTTATACTCTTGTCTTTTCAGATATTCTCACATTCACAACCACACACTTAGGATTATATATCCCTGCTCATACCCAAGCACACGTAACATAATCCCACTCCCTTGCACTCATGTACACTCATATTTACATACTCTTCATGCCAACAACCACTCAAGTCATCACACATTTTCCCACCAGCAGAATCACACTTACCACACACTCACAATTTGTACAAATTTCACTCCTATTCTTATACTGACACACCCTGATTGACATTGCTACACACATTCTTCCCAGTGTACATGTAGTGACATTCACAGTCACTGGCCTACATTTGCACTGGCAAACACAATTCACGTTGTAAAAGTAAATTCATATGGATACATACATGTGCTTACAAAAAGGCAATGACTGATACCACCCATTGCAGGCAATTACCGATATGCACATTATATATTCACCCTGCCATATTCTCACTTGTGTTGATACACTTAACTTACACTGACCCACATGTGGTACAGTCACATACTCTCCTGTAAACTGCCATGCACTCTTACTCATACTGTCACATAGGCATGTTGACATTGACACTGACCTACATGCCCTCTCCAAGATAACCACCTTGACCCATATCTATTCAGATTGACTCACACATGCAGACAGTGACCTGCACTGTCACATGCACACTCAATCATAATTCCTGATAGTCTTACACATGACCCCACACACATCGCTGCAGTTATCCACTTTCTTGAGGACATATACACTGTGACATACTCCACTGCAGGTAACAGTTCATAATTGTAGTTGTCACTCTTTCTTTTCCTATTTGTTATTAGTAGTCTCATTCAGGGAAAAAGGTTTTCTGGCAACCAGTGGCCAAAGAAAGAATGCTGGTCTCATCTAGGGTGCCAGTGGGAAGTATATCCTTCCAGAGCAGAAAGGAGCATAATTTATGTCTAGTATTAAAAGGACAAAGCTCAAACCCATAGGTCAAGTTTTCTTCTCTTTCTTCATGGTTTCCTTTTCCCATCCAACAGTGGTGGGAATTAGATGATGTATTTATTTTCTAGAAGTTTATGGCTTAACTTGTCACCTCACTTCTCTTCTAGGTAGAGGGGAAGGGAAGACTGTTTCCTAATGCACTCTTTATGGTTTCCTGTGCAAAAAATGCAAGTGTCTGGTTTTATGTGTATGTTGATTACACACATTGCTTTCCCCCAGGCACCTCTAATCTGTCCAGGTTGCTTAATATTCTGTTATTCCTTGAACATGACATTCAAGAAGGGGAAAGAAAAGATTAATGAGCTAGCTGGATGATAAAATACATTTCAAGTGTGAGTGTGTGTAGACCTCGCTGAAATTTCAACAGCTGTTACTAACAAGTTACCAGAGGAGATTTCCCTGTAGGCGTGGGTAAAGAAAAGCTGAAGGAAGTTCCTTGCACTCCAGACAGACTGTAGATTTCCCTGCAAGAGGGTGAAAAGAACCACATACTCAGGAGTGAGGCGGTGGATCAGGAACCTGGTGCTAGAGCTGTGTTCAATGAGAGATTTAGAAACATGACACCACCGTGTAGCAGCCTGTCCAGTGCTGGCTTCCCCCACTGGAGTCTTCCTAGAGCAAAAGTGAGTGCTAAACATGTCCAAGCCACCACTTGATGCTAGTCCTGCATGTCAAGGGAAGAGCTTACATTCTGGAACATCACTCAACTGCCTCTAAGCATTAGACTGAGAATTTCTAGAATAGCAGAAATGACTTCATATTACCTGTTTGGAATTCTTGCTGTCAGAAAGTTAGGTTGAGGGCAGCTACTTATGAAATTCAATTAAGAAACTAAAAGGGAATCTCAGCACATGGGAGGCTAAAGCAAGGTTATAAATTCAAGCCTTGTCTGGGCTACATAGAGAATTGAAGGCCAGCCTGTGCAACTTAGTGAGGCCCTGTCTCAGAAAAGTCAAAACATAACAACAATAACCACAAGAAGAAAGAAACTCGCAGGGGTAGATGGGCAGCAGTATGTTACCAGTACAGGTCTAGTGTCTCTTTTCCTTAATGCCAAAATTCCAGTGCATTACCTGCTCAGATAGAAGATCTTCTATGGGCCCTACCTACATAGTATCAGGTACAGAGCAAGAGTCAAATGGGTGAAAGCTATGTACTCTGCCCTTGAGGTGTTTTCATTTATGTGGGAAAGATGAAGTCACCATGAAACACCAGTACAAAGCAACATTCTTAAAGTTTGGGATTGGAGTGATCTTTACCATGTAACGTAGTGGTAATCAGGCTCCAAAGGACTTAAGACCATAAGTGGAAGGGAACAACTGTGAGGATTTAAGGCAACCACCTTCTCATAGACTGCTCAGCACAAGGCTGTGCCAACTTTCTGGAAGACTGAGTAACAGAGTCCTTTGCCAGTGCACCTAAGGTAGTAGAGAAAGAAAAGTAAGCTATAGACCTTAGTGAGAATATTGTATTTAATTACACTTTAACCACAACCTCCTCCTGGAGCTAGCTTTAGAGAACCAGTCTGGCAGTTTTACATTTAATAATTTCTTGCTGACGCCCAGAGATTCAGCAAAGGCAATTTATACAATGTATAGGCCTAGCTGAATTTTAGGAAGAGAAAAAATGCACCTGTCTGGATTCACTCGAATTCATTGAGAAACATTGAGGATACTCATCCCCTTTCATTTATGTGTTATTTTATACTTTTCAAAATATTGGTGACCCATTTTTTCCATTATGATAAAAGCATTAGGAATACCAACTCTGGAGTCAGCCAGACCAGGAGTTGAGTTCCATGGCCATTTCCTAGCTGTGTAATCTTGTTTCAGTAATTACTTATCCCTCTTAAGAATCAGTGTCCTCGTCTATAAAATGGGAGTGACATTAATGGATATGGTAATGTGATTTTTACCATAGCCTTTCAAAGGCACCTTCAAAGGAATAGACCCCTGAGATAATTAAGGGATAGTATGGTCCTTTGCAGCCAAAGAGCTGACTTTTATAGGGCTTGCCTGTAAGTCACTAAGATTAAGTCACAAAGTTTCCTCAGTTCCTGTATCACTTTAGGGCATCTTTGTTTTGCCACTACAGCAATGTTCCTTTTTCATATAGATGTCTTCTCTCATCATATAACTTCTCCCTTCAAATCCATCAAGCCCGCGATGATCCACCATCACGCAGGCACAGTTCACTTACTTTGAAACTCTAGGAACATTCATGTCCAAGCAAAGATGGTAAGTATCGAAGAACACATCGTATCATGTGAAACTGTGTAGCTGAAGGAGTATAATAAGAACATGGGCTTCAGAGTCACACAGGGATAAGATTATATAGTCTTACTCTTCCATTTACTAGGTTTATGACTTTAGAAAGTGACTTAATGCCTCTGAACCTCAGTTTCTTCATCTGTAAAATGAAAATAATAATAATAATAATACCTCATATGGTTATACAGGTGATGTGAACTTGTGGGTAACTTTTAGCAGAGTGTCTGGGACACGATAAGATCTTGTTGAATGATGGTAATTGCTTGTGAAATCCATGGTAGTAATTGTAAATAGCTTCTGTTGGTAGAATGTTTTAAATCATTTCAAACCAGTTTCCACATGTTGGTCATTGGATCCTCACAACCCTCTAGTGAGTTGGTCCCCTTTTCCAGGTAAACAGATTCAGAGAGGCCAAGCAATATACCCAAAGTCACACAGCTCATTAGTAATAAAGTTCTCTGAGCAGGCACCAGTTCAGACTGAATATTTGCATATTTGCTTGGCAAAGCTTTCTAGGACTGCAGTTAGAAGTAATAGCTATTTGAACTGAGACTATTCCTGTGGGAAAATTATATAAATGCTAGCTACAATTTATCTACTAGCTGAAACCTCCTGTGTTTCTCTGAATCATGCACAATGCCCAGCACACTGAAAGGGTGTAATGAATGTGACATCATAAAAAAACTTTCTTTTCCTCCCTCCTCCCTTCCTTTCCGCCCTCCCTCCCTCCCTCTTTCCTTCCTCCCTCCCATACAGGGGTTTGAACTCAGAGCCTTGTACTTTCTAGGCAAGTGCCCTACCATTTGAGCACACTTCCAAGGCTTGCTTTGCTTTAGTTTTTCTCAGATAGGGTCTTGTGCTTTTTGCCTGGCCTAACCTCTGACCTCAGTTCTCCTACCTACACCTCCTGTATAGAAGGAATTCTGGATGTACACCATCATGCCTGGCTTATTTGTCGATATGGTGGGGTGGGGAGTCTTGGTCACTTTTTGTCTGGACTAGCTGCAAACCATGATCCGCTGGATCTTTGCCTTCTGAGTAGCTGGGATTAGAAAAATCTTTCTTGAAGCATACTGTGTGGTTTGGTTCATGCTGCTCCAAGAACAACAAATGTCCAGAGTATGAGAATTCTCCAGAATTCTCCAGATACATTGAACCGCACCCTGAGACCTGTGGTAATACTTGGCCATTTTGCTTCTGGTATGAAAATGATAAGAAATCAATCTTAGTAAACTTTGGAGAGAGGGTAGATATAAAAAGATAGGAGTGCTTTTGACCACTCTAACATTTGCTTTGTGCCAATACATTCATCTTGAAGTACTCATCCCTTCATTTCCATGAGATCATATGGTCTTCCTCTTTGGTCATCTTTTTCAGTGGTCACTGACTCCTCTTCCAGACCCTCAATGTTGGTGTTCCCCAGAGGTCTTCTCTTTTTTTCTACAATCTTTCTGGACAATAGCACATATTCTCATGTTGGTGGCTTCCAAATTAAAATCTGTAGCCCATATGTCTAACTCTCATTATAAATAATTCCATATGTTAAAGGAATGTGTCAGAAGTGTGCTACAATTCTGCTTACTGTCTTAATTTTGTTATTTCTATTAAGAATAGATATAGGTAGAGATACATTTTTCTACCACTTGTGAATTGAAGTTTCCTTCAGCTTTTTATTCCTTGCCATGTGGCTCATACCTCTTAAGGACAAGATGCTTAAATTCTTGCTTCCCACTAGCCAGTCCTAATTTTACTGAGATTTCCAGTATGTCACTGTTTTTATACTCTCATTTTTGTGCATTGACTTATATAGAAGTTGTGTATTTGACATCTATTTGCAGGTGTTTCATCTTTCTAGAGTTATGGGGGTTTTGTAGAGTCCATACAAAAGTTTAAAGGAATTTTCTATAAAAGTCATTAAAAGCAATGTTCCATTGGCCAAAACATTAGGACAATTTTATTGTTATTCTCTTGAGAGCACAATTACCTCTGGTGGTTCAATGGCTGCTAATATGAGGGGGGTCTCTATCATAATCACATATGTTGTCAATATACCAAATTCATTATATGTTTTCCATTACCACCCTTATGTAGTTGTTACTCTCATTTCACAAATATGTAAACTGAGACATAGTTCTGTTTGGAACTGTGCATCACTGTCATTTTTTGCCACTGTCCAAAATAGAGGCCTCTCTTGAAATCTCTCTTCCTTTTTCCATATTGCTTTTGTTTCTTTTCCCCTGGCTCATTTCTTTAGTGTCATGCTTTAAAAATCATTCCCCTGTTGCTACCTGGAAAAAAAAATCCCCTGCCTTCAACCATGGATATCTATAACATTGTCACTTGTGTAATAGTTCTAAAATTCAAAGGTAATCATTTTATCCTAGTACTCAAAACCTCTTCAAGTGGGCAAAAAGAGTCCGAACCCTATAGAAAGGCATATATACCCCTTCTTATTTTGTTTCTACTAATTTTATTTTTAATTTTTCCCCCTCTTCTTGGTCTCTAATCTCCTCTTGGCCTTAACCCTTTGTGCCTGAAACATGCTTTCCTTCCTCATTACTTGTTTACTTATTCTTCCTAATTCAACTCAAATGTACTTCTTTCATGAAGCTTCCTTCTTTAGGCTGTTGGGAGTCTCTCTCTGTGTTCTTAGGTAACAGCCTGATTTTACCTTTGCACTAAGCTGTTCATGGTTGAAACCCATTATATTTTAAGTCTCCTCAAGAGTAAGGACTGTTCCTTGTTCATTTCTTACTCTAGAACCTAATAAGCCTTTTATCCTTCAATACCCTGCTCAAGTGCTAGATCCTCTGACAACTCTTGGCAGCATTAACTTCCCTTTTTCCACTGTTCTTCTAAACTATCTTCTGCCCACTTGGGCACATAATAAATACTATGTAAATACTGAGTTAATATATTTTAAAGTGTAATGATTTTCTGAACATCACAGAATAATCTAGAAGTAGAGCTGAAATTAGTCCATCTTCCTTTATTAAAGACAATTCTTTCAGGTTTATAAAAGACCTACTAGCACTCAGGAGGCTGAGGCAGGAGAGTCATAAATTCAAGGCCAGCCTAGGCAACTTAGCAAATACCAGGCTAACGTGGGCTACATAGCAATACCCTGTCTCATAAAACAAACAGACAAAAGACCCACTAAGTAAAAATCAACCTCTCAAATTAAGACCACATATCAAGATGCAGCTTATTTATTAAGTGTAACATAAAAGGAGAGTTTATTTTTCAAAGTGTTATGCTCCTAATACATTTTCCCCAGAGAGATCTTTTCTGTTCATATATATGGTTACATGTCTTAAAAATGCTTTGTGTCAGACCCTACTAGTCCTTTCTGCTGTAGGTCTCCAGGAGCCAGTCTCTTGGCTTTTAGTCTTGCACATTTTACTTTCTTCCTTAGGTTTGAGATCTGTCTTCTTCCTTAGGCAATGCTAACATTACTTAGTTTAGCAGAAACAGGTGCCCAATATAGCATTCTCAAAGTCATTTGTTGGAATATACCATTTAATAGTAATACCTTATGACAATGTCGTGCTTTTTACGTTTCAAGTCCTGCTGAATTCTCACACATTCATTATACCCAGTTCAAGTGTTACATCTTCTATTCCCTTTGGAAATACACTTCCTCCAAAGCATCATGTGCCTACCTGGATTGCATCACTTTGTATTCCTATTGTACATATACATATCCACCTTCATCAGTAGACAGTAAGCTGTTTGAAGATGAAGTCTGGTCATTATTAATTTCTTTTTTACTCCTGTGCCTGGTGCCATACCAGGCTGTGATGTTTTTGGAATAATATCTAGCACATTTCTTATGTCTTGTAGTTTGATTATTGGGGCTGATTTCTCATATAAAAGAATAGCAGTCAGCGGGCAGAAGAAACCTTGGCCTCTTCCAAAGTGATAAAGCCTTCTTTTATTATATACTCTTCATTTTGTAGGTTAATGCCATTACTTGTTCAGTAGCTGTATTTTTGTCTGTACATTTGGCATACATTGTATATATAGAGTGCATGTGCAGATAAAATATACCGTTTGAGTCTATAACCTTACTCAGGGCTAGGTACTTATTTATTTCTTTGTGCTTATCACCTAGCTTGGTGTCTGGAACATGAGCACCAATAAAGATTTACTGTTTGAGTAGATGAATGCACACACAGATGGGTTTAAGTAGCTTTAATAGTAGACCAAATTTTTTAACCCCTCAAAAAGTAGTACGCCTCTGTTTTGGTCTCAGGAATCTTTAAAATGAATATAAACCAGAAATCAATAAGGATATATTTTCCCATAAAAAGCAATACTGGGGTAAACCAGCTATTGGCTGGTTGACATGGTTGGGAGTGCTATGACATAGGTAACCTATAAGGATCAATCTCAAAGGAGAAAGAACATTCTGAGATGAATATCATGTCATATATATATATATTGTGAAAACCTAGGTTCCCTTCTCTTTTTCTCCTCAATGCCAATATTTTGTTAGAATGTGTTCTAAGCCACAGTCCAGGTTCCATTGGGACTAATTTGGAAACTACTGACTGATTCCCCTTAGGCCTCCTGACTAGCTCCTTATACCAAAACCTGCTTTTGCTTTATCTGCAGTTTTCTCCCAGAATACACCTTTCTTCCTTTGAGGTAAGGGCTGGGCCCTGTTATTTCAGCTTGGGGGCTTTCCAGGGCCTCAGAAAGATGTAGGCACATAGCAGTCTTCTCTTTGTATATGTGTAAGCACTAAAAGCAATGCTGATTGTGTGGTGTGGTAGGAATCTGCAATTACATGAACCAATCATGTGCCATATCTTCTATATGTGGAGTGGCAGCTATAACTAAATAGTAGAGTAATGGAGAGCAAGGAAACTAAGCTACTTGGTGGATCCAACCACTTGCAAATAAAGAACTTGTAGAAGCTGGTCATAGGAAGGCCATGAAGAAGCCAACATACTCAATTGTGAGGTCATTTTTCAGATCAGGCTTTTGGTTTCTAGGGAATTCCTTGGTGGGGGAGTTATGATGTTTTCTGATACTCATGGATGGTTTTCTTTAAAGCAAAACATTTGTCTTTGGTGACAGTCAGAGATGGGGAATTTTTACAAGTAGGATTGTGGCCAGCTGGATGTTTGTCTTTGAATATTTGTGAAGTGGGATAGATGGAAAGTAGGTCCCGTCACTTCCCATTCTTCCTTCAGTATTTGAGGAGAACCTGTTTTTAAAAGATAGATTGCATTTTCCCTTTCTATAGCTCCCAAATAAGATGCTCAACTCTTTTAAAATGTGGGTACATAAGCTTTGATTAACAGGCAGTAAACCTTGAGTAAGAGTTCTTTCATTTTATATCAACTCAAATTGTTTGATCTCCAGTTCTGGCAAGAAGTCACTTTTTTTGGGTGCAATGTGAACTTTGTTAAGTTGATCTAAGTTCCTGTTTTAGAAATAATTCCAGGTCTCAGTGGCCCTCACACAGCTCTTCTCTTCAGACATACCATGGACACCTACCTGATAGAAAGCCAATCTGAGTAGAGTAACTGAATATTAAGGACATAGGATTATCAGCCATAATTCACAGGTTGAAATGTAACATCCAGGCATCTCTATGGTATGCAAAAAGTTCTAAAAAATTCAGGAATTGGATGTCTAAGCTTAAATTTGACGAAATGTGTGAATATTTTACTGTGGTGGATGAGGAAAGGCATATTGCATAGTGACAGAGAGCATCTAGAACTCCAGAGACTTAAGACATTGGTTTACCATACTCTGCTCACTTGGGCTCTTAAGTCTGAATCAAATTTGTTCCACCTGCGTGTTTCCAAGGATGTTACATTCTCTGTTTGAAAGGAGGAAATGTTTTATTACTAGAAGCCACTTCTCTTTTCTTTTTCCCTCCTATTTCTTTGAGGTATCTTTCAGGGTAATTATTTCTGTTCTTTTATGCTTAAAAATATCTCTGCCTTTGTACTTTATGCATCTTACTTTTTCTTCTTAAGAAGTGTCAATACTGGAAATGAAAAGCTGAAACCTATAATAAGGCATCAGTTTGCAAATATAAATACACCTCAGAGAATCATTAGCATATTCTTGGCAATAGCTCATGCAGCATACACAACGAGTAGTAAAATATGGTGCTGCATATTTTAAGGCTTAAGAAGTCATTCCAAAAAGGAACTATTTATCCCACATACACAATGTATGAGGCCCAGAGCTTGGAGGTATCCATATCCTTATTTGCAACCTCACATTAAAATTTTTAACTATAATATGTGGGCTTATTGGTCTCAATTAATGCAGGTTCCTGCTGAAAACAATGGAAGTCACTCATAAAAATGTTCGCAGAGCACAGGCTTACTGCAGAACCGACTTCATTTGCTTGTGTGAATGGGACAGAACATGAGTGTATTCTCTGTGTGTGCTTGTATGTATGTCAGCAGTGAGCTATCTCTTGCATAATCTAAGATTGAAACTAGGCGGCTGTAAAAAGAGCTAGTGCCTCCCTTGCTTGTCTGGCTGCTTTTGCAAATCTCCTGCCTAACAAGTAGCTCAGCAACTCCTGATCAAATGATCTTAGAAATGGCTTCCCTCCATTACACACTGTAATGGTATCTCCCTGGTGAGGCTTTCTGAAACAGCACACCCCTGTCTCTGATAGCAGAGTTCTCTTGGTGAGTGCCCCAGAAGAGGCAAGCTCCAAAACAAGGCCGTCTAAGAATTGGTACAACTGGCCAACACAACCTTTTGGAGTTCTGTCAGTAAACCACGTAGCTTTGGGCCTTTGGATGGGAAAAGGAATTGAAATCAGTAAGTACCAGCCTGAAGTGAGTTGAAATGAAAAAGCTATACCTGTTGCATTAATATTTTAAGAGGATAAATGTATATATGAAGAATGTGTACATTTGTGTGTTTACTTGAATACACATTGTATTTGTATAGTGTGTAGTTGAAAGAGAATTGTCAAGAGTTTAGGAGTGGAAGGTATTCCAGTCTCAGTTCTTTAACATGCTTTGTGACCCTGAGAAAATCACTTAACCTCTACACTTTGTAACTTCCTCATGTGGGACATGGGGATGGTATTCTTCATGGAATTGATCAGACTCAAATAAGAGCAACGTCATATACTAACAAAACGAGATGCTGTCATTCGGATGTTAGTTGGCTTCTAAATGATGCTCGACTGCTTTGCAATTAGGCTAGTGCCAATATTTCCAAATAGGGCTTCTTTGCTCAGATTTGTTATAAGCAGTCGTGCAGGTTTATGCCACATGATGAAAAACTTACAACTGGAACAAATACATAGGCTGCGTAGAGTTATATTCAATTACCTCACATTTAGTAATACCTATTGAGAATAAGATACTGGGCTAGATAATATGAAAGCATATAGTTATGACTGAGGGCTTCTTACCCTCAAGGAGCTTATGATCTAGTCAGAAGAATGACATGCATAATAATTATATGAAATTTGAAACAAGGTGATGGAAAATGCCAAGTTGGGCCCATCTAGCTAGCTATAGTTTGTGATTGGGCTGTCCCTTCTCCACGTAGTCTGGAAATGGCAGTGTGGTCTTAGAGTTCTGGGAGATCTGGACTTAGCTTATTCTCCTATCTGTAAAATGCCTTCTTTGACGTCATAGTATATTATGGAAATTAATGTCTGAAAACTGTCTAAAAATATTTAGATGCAAATTGCTATAGAAATGCAGAACAATGTATAATATTTCTTTCAAATCATAAGATACTATCCCCCTAGTGGAAGGCAAGATGATTCTTCTTTCCTTTCCTTTTCTTATTTTTTTTGTGTGTGGGGAGGCAGTTTATAAAATGTCTACCACATTTTCTTACATTGCCAGTTATAAGTGTCTGAGTTGGGTGGTTCATCTGCTAATAATGCATCCAAGATATAGTGAGTTTAGTGTCAGCATAGGCTAACGAAGCAGTTTGTTTCCCAGACAAGTCTGTACCTGAAAGCACAGCTAGCCATCTTGAACTTGTGTGCTTTAGGATACAAGGGAAAAAAAGCCAGCACGTGTAACTGTTGAATCCCTTTTCTTGCTCAGTGTACACATTAGTCTTCTTGTAAGGGCAGCAACACCATCTTCATATACAGAAACAGCCCAACATAGATAACATTGTCTAGGAAGAGATTAGCTGATTTTAAGTCTGTATTTATTTAATACCTTGAAGCCTAGAGGCTATTGTTAAGTTTAATTCTTGATCTAAAAAGCCAATTATTGTCAAGAATTTCCCTCCCTCCCCACCGAATTCTCAGAGTCTAGAAATCAGAAACACACTCAGGTTTTAACATAGGGTTTGTGACTAGTTTACTGCGCTCATTAAAAATCCTAAAATTCATCTTCTTTCGTATGTATTCATATCAGTTTTCATTATAAAGCTGTTATCTCATCAGTTCATCATTTCTTGTCACCCTATTTTTCATGTGTATATATCAGAAATATTAGGAAGCTTACTGTGGACGTTTTCCTTAGGTTAAATCTCAGTCCTTGTGAGGTCCCCTAGTTTGATATGAAAAGGATATCAGAAAATATGATACTATTTTTGTGATAACAACCTTGTGTTAATTTGTGATAATAACCTTGTGTTGCTGGTAGTTTTGGAGCTTCAACTCTGGGTTTATTACATTGTGGCTGTGCAACTGCTGGCTTGAACTTTTGTTTTTGAAAGGAGGGCAGTATTTGTTTTACACTGAGAAAAATATGCAAATAGTTATTTAGATTTTGAAAGCACGCAGAATAATATAGACATGCATCATTTATTTGTTTCTATATGTGTCTTTGATGGTATCAGATCTGATGAAAATATTTGTTTCATTTGCTTATGGCTTAATAGATGGCCTTGCAAGTTGTAGGACCAGACTTTCTGGATTCTCCTCTTTCACATACCTGGATAGAACACCTGCGGCAAATGGGCACAATGGGTATTTTTGATTGCATCCAATTTAACACATATGTCATCTTATGAATTTCAGTCACATTAGCTAGAATATAGTTGATTACCCATCTACCCCTTCACTTCTGGATCCTTGCAAGGTGGTGACTTCCTTTTTTAAGCTATTTAGCACTCCCTGAGTACACTCAGGAACACTGCACTGATTAAGACAATGTGTTTGAGAGGAATAAGAGAATACTGACAATTGTTTGTCATCCTAATCATTTCATCTACAGTTGCCATACATCTGTTTTTGGTACTGGTATTGAACTCAGGGGTTCATGCATGCCAGACAAGTGCTTTGCCACTTGAGCCACATACCCAGGCCCTTTGTATTTTGTTTTTGAGACAGAATCTTGTTAACTTTGCCAGGGCTGGCATCGAAACTTGAGTACTCCTGCCTCCAACAGTAGTTTTCCTCTAAAATGCTTTGCAGGAAAGTTCTGAGTCAAAAAGCAATTCAGTGAAGGACTGTGTGTGTGTGTGTGTGTGTGTGTGTGTGTGTGTGTGTGTGTGTTTGTATATTCACCTGTGTACACACGTCCTCACACTTGTGTGGGAGGCTGAGAAGAGAGAAAAAGATGAACAAGAAAGAAGGGAATCTGCTCTATTACTCTGATAAGGGGAGTTTGGGCCCCTTGATTATCATGAAACAAGAAACTTATTTCTTTTTGCAGATGATTTTCAATTACAATTGCAGAGCATTGGTAAATCACATTAAGTCCCAAAAGCTGAATCAAAATATGCAACATTTACAGAAACCGTTTGAATTCTTTCTGAAAAACTGACTAGCTAAACATAAAATCATTTTGTGAACAGATGTACATTGCTGTCCATTAATGTTAGTATTTCTCTATGATAAGAAGGGTCAATTTCTAAATGTGAAATGAGTGGCCTGTGGTGACATCTAATGTGCCACTCACATGCAAATGTCCTTTCTGTTATAGAAGTGAACAACAACAGTTAAACTTTAAAGATAAACAGTTTTCGATTGGGTTTCTAGAGAATAATGGTGCTTTTGTACAGTTCTTGAAATAGAGCCTATGGCCATTCCAAACAAAACAGTCTCTTTCAAGATCTTGGAAATAATGACATCATAGGCAGATTGAACCAGCAATCCATTAATAGTGTCCTTTGTAGAAAGCTGTCTCAGAAAAGGATCTGGCTTAGTAAGTTGGTATTGTTTACAAACATAATGAATCCCCTTTTCCTGCATTTTGTTGAAGAGTAAGAGATACCTCCCACTTGGGGAAACAAATACATTAACAGCAAAACTTCCTTGTAGGTCCCTATCTTTTCTCCACTGGTCCAAAAGTGTACTTTGAAGGTGGATTAAACTTCCTGTATTAATCTTTTGTTACCAAATCAGAATTATCTGGAGTCACTGGAAGAAGATGATTATTGGTTGTACTTTGTAAAGCATAATAAAGAACTGGTACAATGTCTAGATAATGAAGCAAAACCAAATCTGAAATGTCTGTGTGAATAGAGAATTTTTTAGTTCATGCTTTACTATGTTTCCATTGTGAAACTGGACATACATTCTTCATTCTCATGTCTATCTCTGTAAAAGGTTTATCCTAACTCCTCTTCTGATCCTCTGATGAGTTGAATGGTATTGAAACAATTCCAGTTTGGTGGGAAGTAGAAAAGTGTGCCATATAAGCTACGTTCTTTGCAGATTGATGGCCCATGATACTGACCATAGCAAATGTGTGTTGTAGAAATTTTGGTCATGGATTTGTAGTGCATATAGATGAGGAGACTTTGAGTTTTGTATTCAAAGTAGTCTTTCCTTCTCAACCTAAAACATATCTGGTCAGATAACATCAGGGTAATCAGACAGCCTGAAAAGAAGCAGAGTATCTACCTGCTTCTCTGGTTAGAGAGTGTAATTAGGAACAAAAAAAGCCACTGTGTTTTGAACCACACCTGTTTATCAAGAACATAGGAGCATAATATTTTAAGTTATGTAGTTGCCCTAGAATCCTTGCTGAACCATACTCTCACTTGCCTTATTATGCAAGATGAACTGTGTTTTAAAGAGGTCATGCATGATTCTCTGACTTCTGACATCTCAAGTAATATGTCATCCGAAAATGCCATATTACTGGAAAATGGTGGATCTCTATCTCATAAGACACATTTTTTATTTTACAAATCTGTCTTCTGAGTAGTTCTACTTAAATGCTCAGTTCCTTTCCAATAAATTTCACATTCATTTTTACTAAGCTAGATTCTGTATATCTGAGATTTATGTAATAATCACCTCCTTTTTGAATATTATTTTGAACCCAAAAAAGTTAATCTGGTACAAATTCTTCTCAGTGGCTAAATTAAAATGATGAGCCTGTCTAGTACAAAATAATGCCACTGATAAAGTCAGTCTTAAAGTAATTTTCTTCTAGAGAAATAGTGAATTTAGAAAGACCAAAAATCAAAATGCAAAAGAAAATGTAGAATTAGCACTGGTTTCATATTCTTATTAAAATATTTATTAGTACCATCAGTACTTATGCATATACTTTATCCTTGACATCAGAGTTACATTTTTCATTGTACCTCATGCTGTAGTTTCATCTATGTAGGAAAATGTGAAGCATGTCAAACTGTTGTTAGTAATGACAAAATATTTATTACTGAGTACTTTTACTATCATGATTACTGAAAAGATACAGAATTGATCTTAACTCATTAAGATAATGCAAGGCATGACAAAGCAAAAGAAAAGAGATCTGTCCAAATGGAGATCAAGCCAATCATTATTATGTGGCAGCCACCTGTGCAGCAGAAGATATCTAATTAATAGTAATCTAGTCTTGAGTAGTTACAGGCTATGTACATTGGAGTAAATTTAGGATATAACATTTTTTAAATTATTAGTTTATATTGTAGAAAATAATGGGCTTCATTAGAACATTTTCATACATGTATATAATGTGCTTTGATCATATTGATCCTTGTCCCCCTCCCTGTTCTTTCTGATCCTCTTCCTTTTCCCAAATAGTTCTTTCTCCTTTCGTGTTCTGGGAACTTTTTAGGTCTAGTTTCTGCACATGAGAGAAAACATGCAATATTTGTCTTTCTGAGTCTGGCTTATTTCACCTAACATGATAGTCTCCAGTTCCATCAATTTTCCTGAAAACAGCATGATCTCATAGAACATAACAAAATTTGTAAAATTCTCCACATAACACAATGTAACTTACAGTTCATTATGAAAAATAATAAACACATTGTAACCACTAAAGGGCTAAAAAGAGTTAGGTTTGATTATTTCTTGTTTCAGCTCTTAATGAGACCGTTGTTTTTGTTGTTGTTGTAGTTAGGTTTGCTTATACTAAATATGGTTAGAAAAAAGTGGTATGCTAAGTCATGTTTGGAGAATTCTTGAGTTCCTAAATTAGTGCCAGGTAATACTAGATAAATGTACAGAGATTTCATTGTAATGGGATTTGATTTTCCTTATACTCAAACTAGGGATTCACTTGGATGGTACTCCTAACACTAAACTTGTGCTGGAAAGTGTCAGGTGTAAAAGAAGAACTTAGAGCAGGAAAACACCTGGAGACAAACATTTCCTTGGAGAGTCCATGCTTTTCTGGTTCACTTCACCATCCCAGTGAGATGGAATCCGAATGTACTCAGACCTCAACACAGGATACTAAAGAATAATGAAATCAAGAGCAAATAAATTCCTAAAACCCAGACTGAATTTTCCAACCTGGTTACCTCTGTCAACTCCCTTGTTCCCTGTTTTAGATCATTAAATAGACTGGGAGTAAGGTTTTGATGTCTCCTCAGGGCTCTAGAACTCATCTTTGTTCATGATGACATGCAGCCCAGTTTTATCTTTTACTTGCTTGGGAGAAGATGGTGCATTGTTTGCCCTAACAGTCTACCCTAACTCTGTTGAAACTGCAGATCTATGGGATGGTTTCCCAGTTCATTATCATAAAAAACAGCATTTTGTAAATCAATACACACAGGTAAGAAACAAAGACCCAGGGCATTCCAATGTTAAAGCAGCTAACGAATAGTAGTTGTAGGCCATTAAATATCAACAGCCAAACCTGTGTCAATTCCTGTCTCTGAGGAGTTGGTGACACTTGACCATTATGATCATCAGGATAACATTTTTAAAGAAGAAAGATTACAAATTGTTAATTAAGAGATTGTGCATGGACAGCAGAAAGTAGAGTTTCATTGTGGAAAAATCAAGGGACTTTATGTGTATATATGTTGAAAAGTGAATAATTACTGCCTTCACTTTCCTCTTTTGGAAATTGCATTTTTAGTCTTTGGAGAAGCAAATCCCTTCCTTCTAGAAGAGAACCCCCTCCAAAAAAAATGATCCACACAAAACCCGAAAAAACATGAGACTAATGCTGTTGTTTCTAAGATTTTAGAATTACTGTATTTACTAGAGTTGTTTTTGGATGGTCCTTCCTTAACTCCTGTTTCCTCCTCCTTTTCTTTAGGAGCTGTGAAATCATTTGTAACTGAAAATGTCTGACGGTCTGGATAATGAAGAAAAACCCCCAGCTCCCCCACTGAGGATGAATAGTAACAATCGGGATTCTTCAGCACTCAATCACAGCTCCAAACCACTTCCCATGGCCCCTGAAGAGAAGAATAAGAAAGCCAGGCTTCGCTCTATCTTCCCAGGAGGAGGGGATAAAAGTAAAGTATCAGTGGCCGGGCATTGAAAAGGGGCTAGTTAATTCTTTTATTGTCACTTTCTCTCTTGGCTAGTCATTTCTTGATCATTGGCTGTTCAGGGCCTGCCTGACCTTTACATCTACATCCTCAGAGGTTGCCTTTTGTCAGAGGATCATGTTTAATTGACTTACTGTGGTATGATAGAAAATACATATATGCTGTGTTTGCCTTTTACATAAACTTGAATTCATAGAGTTAAGTCAAGGAAAATCATAGCAACAGTACTGTCTTAAATATATAAGCAGTGACTTTCTTTGTGATAACTTAGAGTAGAACCTACAGCAATTCTTTTCTAACTGTTAAGGTGACCCTTTTTGGAAATTTGAGCATAGGTGAATTTAGTTCTGTATAACTTTTTTGGTAACTGAAGATTTTGAATTGAGTATACGGGAGTATTCCAAGTTGCTGCAGTGTTGTCTGATGACTATATCACAAGGTGCGAAGAAAAGTCATTTGTTTCCTATCTTACTCTTCTACCAGTTGTCACCTACATAATCATCCCCATGTGCACTAAATATCACAACAATTTATTATCATTTAACCATGTTGTGTTCACAGTATAACTTGGAACTGAAATATCATATGCTAACACTTTGTGACACTTGGAGGTATGAAATCTCTAGTAAGTAATTATTAGCTTGTATTAATTAGCATAAAGTTAAAATATATCTTCTATAGATATGTTTATTGAGGTGGATATGAGTAAAGCAAGTACAAGGGCACTAGCATCATAGAAAGAGGCCAAAAGGGAAAGAAAAGTGACACTCTTGGTCTGCTTCTTTAAGGTAAAATAAGTTGCTCTGTAGGCACTTATATAGTGTTAATGAATCCAAAATTTGTATCACGGGAAAGGTGAAATTTTCATTAGTGCCACTATTACCTCTTGTACAATAAGATAAGTTGCTTTTAACCCTTGTGATCTATGGATAGAAAAGATAGAAATGACACACTGTGGACTGAAGACAATTGAATAATAAAAACACTTTCCATGCAAGAGATCTGTGACCAAACAAGAGGAATTTTTAAAAAATGTTTGCCAACACTGAAGTGGATCTTGGAAAAAAAAATGCTGGGAGCAAGGGACAATTTGATAATTTAAGGTATACCATGACCTAGAGACCAAGTCTTCTGTAATGGTGGTGCCAAAGTAAGGGCCCCTGTGCTGTATCCGCAAAGCTGCAGAAAGTGATTAAAGAATAAGATTATTGACCTGCACAAATCTTTGGTGCTATTGAGATTGCCAGGCTTTGGAAATCCTTTTGAAGAGCAAGAGCCAACTGGTGCTGGCAAAAGCAGAGGGGCTGACATTTTTGTTTTATGCCAGTAGTTCAACTGACCTTAGAGTGAAACCACTGCTGCTTTCCAGAAAACTATGCCCAAATCTCAGGGGAGAAAAAAACTGAGCCATGTTTCCAGTGTACTGACATGCAAATAGACTAGCCTGGATGACTTCTTCTCTCCTTAAGGAATGATCTGAATAGTGCTTTCTTATAGAAATTCAAGACTCCTTAAAAGAAAGAAAAATCTTGAATTCAAAGTCTTGCTGATTCTTCATTGCCATTTGGTGCCTCTCATGCATTTGCAGTGTTCCTCCTCCTACTGCAAACATTGCCTTTACAACCAGGCACATCTCAGATCCTGAGCCTTAGATCAGTGTTTGATTCAGCCATTAAAGAAAACATGCTAAACTGATACATAACTTTACTGTTCAAAATCTCACAAGGGTTCCTCTGTCTGAAGATCCTAGCACATGGGATTCCTTTACCATCACTAATGCTATATTCGTAGTAAAAGAAACATTAGACAGTTGAACAAAGCCTGCCATTAATGCAACCTGGGAAAAAATTTGGCAAGTGATGATGAAATATCTTTCAGTGGTCCCTCAAGAAGACAAAGAATCTTTGAATCAAGAACTTGTAAATGAGGTTGAACTTTTGGTGCAAGAACAATCATTGGCTGAAGCTGAATCTGAACCTGTTCACACTAATTCAAGTGATGTGACACTGTGTAGCTTCATCAAGATCCTCATGAAGCTTCCAGTACCCAGAGGTGTGCATCATAAGACACAGTGAAGATAACTGGGAGGACATGAGACTAAGGACAAAAATAGTTATGAGCAAAAGGTGTAAAAATTTTAGGATGTGATTAAATTCTTCCCAGGAAAGTAATGAAAATTGGTACCTTTACTTATCAAATCTTACCTATTCAAAGCCTGTGTGACTAAATCACATTAAAAGGTGCTATGATGCCTTATGAAACCATCACATTGGGTAGAAACCATCTTCAACAGAATTTAAATCATCAAGTGCCAATTAATGCCATTACTGGGCAGCTGATAAGCTACCCACAGACAAAGCTTGGGTGACTTAATTGAATTCTTATAAAGAGAATTCTTAGAAAGACTCTTAAAAAGAGTCTTTTTAAAAGACCATATTGGGAAGGAAGCAATACCAAAATAGCCCAAATCATCATTAGTGCCATTTAAATACCCTTCCTGGATAGCGGATATGTTGCCTTCAGAAAAAGCTTGAAGGATCTAATTGAACTGTATACAGAAGTGCTTCAAAAGGTCTTTGAAAAGGACCTGAAGAGACAGAATGAATCTTCAGAAAGAAGACAAAGAAGTGCCACTTAAACTCACTTGCTTTATAAAGCTAAAGCCACAAGCAAGATGGTACAATACAACTACAAGATTGGATTTCAGTGACTCTAAAAGCATAGACATCCATGATTTGAGCCAACAGTTCACCTCTGTTCATTGCTTCTCCTGTCACGCTCATTTTCTACGACCATAATGAGTAATAGGTACATTTTTATCACCCCTGGAAATCATCTCAGAATTTAAATGAAAGCTACATAGAGCCTATCATTTTTACTAATTTAAACTTTGTAAACTCTCATTATTCTGTTAATGTAATACTCTGTTATTATTTTATTTTTTGCACATAAAAATATTTATGAAGGCTTTCAAAAGTTCACTTGTGACCTCATTTGTTCTGCCCTTTTTTCCTCTCTAAAACCATGATTACCTCAGTTGAACTTTGCTTCGTTAGGATTTGTTCAGGAACATGATCCTCATGGGTGAGGAAGGATTATTGTTTCTAGGTTCCTGTCACTTGGTAATTTCTTGAGTTATATCATAATCACTTTTGAACTAAAGGAAAGAGCACTGGACTTGGGTTCTGGAGACCTAGGTTCATGTCTAGCTCTGCCACTAATGATTGTGACTTTGGGCCAGTTGCTTATCTTCTCTGAGCCTCAGACTTATCACTTATTTAAATGAGGATGATAATACCTGGCCTACCTCAAAAGGCATTTGTGATAATCAAATGTAATTATAACTACCAGAGCTCTAATAAAAATTAAGAAGTGTAGATAATTGTGAAATACTACATTTGTAGCATTTTAGACTTTACAATCAATCAAAAAACTAGATTTTTGAATTATTTCTTTTTAAGTAACTTCCTCTCTAACTAGAATTTATATGCCAATTATAGAAAATTTAAAAATAAAATACAAATTGTTCATAATTTCATAAGCCAAAAGTTACTTTGTTGGTATTTTTTCCTCATAGTCCCTCTTTTTCTCCTCATAATGAAATTATGATGAATCTTTGTCAAAAACTTGGAAAATAAAGACAAGCATATAGAAGATAAGTCACCCATAATCACAACTCCCTTAAATAATGTTAATATTCTAGTTAATTTCTTTTCATACTTTGTCTATGGCTATATGTGCACATATATTCTTTTTTTACATGTTAAGTTCATAATGTATACAACTTTGTATTCTGCTTTTTTTAACTTAACATTTTTTTATCATGACTATTTTCCTTCATTTAAAGAAAGCCTTTCTAAGTGTCATCTTTGATGGTGTTCAGTGTTTCATCACATGGTGGCATCATGGTTTATTTAGCCATTTCTCTTTGTTTTTGTATATTTGAGGTCCTTTCCTAATTTTTATTGTAAATAATGTCACATTTAAGCAATGAAAATACTTGCTTTGGTAATAACAGGAAGCTATTTAAAAGCAAATTTCTGTTTACGTAGAGAACTGAGCACCATTTTTTTTAAAGAAGTCTCTTTATTAGCTATAGTTCATTCAAGAGACAGGTAGAAGAAACATAAATAATAGATATAATTTCAGCATTGATGATCTGTCTTTTTTGGAGACTCTTCCAGGAGCTGAATCTTGGCATTAGAGCAATTTAGAAGGAACGATTTGGCACCATTTTATGATACTTTACTATAAAAAAGGTTTTAGGAATTAGACTAGAAAAAGGACACCTTGAACAAGTAGTTTGATTTTATTTTATGGACCCTGTGAAGTGTGGGACTGGTCAGTTTTCTCTTTTGTTGACTACTAGAAAGCTTGGAGCCAAATTTGTGGTTCATGCATAGCACTTATAAGGGACTCTATGGTATGTATATGTATGCACTTGGTGTTAGCTGTCTTCTAGGCTGCATTTTAAGTTCCTATTTTTATTTTCTGTTTTCGTTTTTCCACCTTTAGTTTCTAATCTATTTTGAATGTCTTCCTTCGTGTTATATTTTCTTTATTCTTTTAAGCCACTTCACTTCCATTTTGGAACAAGGTGGGGAATAAGTACTTGAATGATAAGTATTTATATTGATAAATATGTGAGTATAAATAACAAGGCAGTAGATGAGGCAGCCAGGATTCCAAAAATAGCATAGTGCCTCCCAAAGTAATCAATGTCAAGGACTTGAGGCTTGGAAGCACATATGAGTGAGAAGCAGGTGAGGCTACATTTGGAGGTGACATGTTCTATGTGCTATCTATGTCTTATGTACTCATGTGTCTTGTGTCTTGTGCTGCTCTTGAGCATTAGGTGTTTTTTGGACAATGTGCAATGCTGTGTGAAGGGTGGTATCTTTAGAGTGCACAGTTGATATGCATTTTGTTTGTGGGAGACCAGAGAGATTTGGGAGGTGGAAACTGGGGAATGATATTGTGGCCCCTTTTCTTGGAGGTACTGGAGAGAATAGTTTTACATAAATCAAATCAAGACATATGGGGAGTGACCAACCATTTCCTGACTTGTTAGTGTGTGCTGAGCTATGTGTCAGGTGCTATACATGTATTAAGCCTTAATCCTTATAGCTATTATGTGTTAACCCTTTTTTACAGATGAGCCAGTATAAGATCAGAGCATTTAAGTAGACAGCCTAGGGTCACAGTAGCAAAGGACAGAAGACAGAAACCTCCCAGGTCTCTCTGACTGAAAACTCTATTCTTGTTCTGCTGTATTACATTGCCTTGCAATGGGACTGTGTGGTGAACTATGTTTCTAGCATCAAAAGCCAGTGGTGGCTTTCATTTTTCCTTAATAAGATTGCTTTGTGTTTGAAATGTATCTGAATTTCAGTAAAAAGGGATTTTTTTATTGCCAGTAGAAGGAAAGAATGAAAACATTTTCATGTTTTCTTAAACAAACGATGATGAGACAATATTATTGACAATAGAGATGCTAACATTTGACTTGGATGTTTTGGGGTTAGATTAACATCTGGTATGTGTATATCACAGGCTTGCAAGCTGCTTGCTTTAGAAAGGTGAGGCTCTAAGTGAGTGTGTTCCTATATGTGAAAAAGTTCTTAAAGTGCTATATAGTTTTATTATTGTATTGAATATATATTGTTGTTTTAATCCCTAGAGTATGTCATTTCTTATATACCCTACACAGCAGGAAGCACTGCTGTATAACAATTATATTAAAGAAAACTCAGCTGTCCTTTATGGTCTTGTTAATCAAATGTTTTGGTCACTGCACATTACTAATTTTCATCTAATTAATACACAATAAAATGTAATTAGCGTGTTAACAGTATGCAATCTTTCTTTGATGATGCTGAAGGCCCTTTGGGATCTTTCAGTAGCTCAAGGTGGTTATCATTTAACCAACAATGTGTGGGAGTGTCAATTGATGGAGTGTTATATTATCAGAAAGCTGGGTGTCAGAAACTGTTGTATCCTGAATGGTGCTCACATTCCTCTTGGTTCTTCAAATGTAGCCCATGCAGCTCAGCAGAGCGTTCTTCAATGATCACTGCCCCACTCTTTGGGAAGCCTGAAGGCATGGCTTCTTGCTTTTCCTCCTGGGTCAGTGCTGTGCCCCAGAAGAGCTGCCTATCTACTTCTTCACTCCTAGAATTCCCCTGTTGAAATGGGAAGAAGGGTGCACTCTCCTTATGTGCTAATGCCTATGCTTCCACTTCAAGGCCAATAGATAGGGAAAATTGGCATAAATATGATACCCACTAAAACCACCAGGCAGAGAAGTATGGAATGTAGGAATAGGAAGTGTATATACCGAACTAAAGAGAGGAAGTAGTGTTTGAGAGGAAGATTAGGAAGTGGGGAAGATACAGTGGATGGATGCGAAGAGAGGGGAAGACAGACGAGCACTGTATCAAACATTAAAATGAAGTGTGAAGAGAGGAATATTGACAATAGCTAAGGATAGACAATGAAGTGAGCTTTCCTGCTTAAAGCAAATGGGGCTATTTTCCCTCTCCAACTTGTACGCTATATAATTAGCCACATGATCAAAAGTGTGTAGCTAGGACAATGCCTCATCATCGCCTTTTGTTTTCAAACATTTTCCATTGAAATTGTTTCACGGGTGTGATTTGGACATAAATGAGAGTGGAACAAGTATGTGCTTCCTGGAAAGAAATGAGTAAGAGGTAACTTCCTAATTATTTTCCAGAATAATCAGTGTTGCTGAATGATTTTGAAGATGATACCACAGAAGGTGATGTCTGTCGACATGTGTGTCCGGGTGGTGACTAGGGGTTCACATGGGACTGTCATTTCCTTTCCCCCATCTCATCATCTTCATGAAACATCCAACCCATAATTAGGCTTGTAGCTGCTCTTGCAGAATCAGCTACCACTCTTAAGTGGTGTCCATACTATTTTTCATAGCCACTGCAGATCTGGCATGAAGAAATGGGATTAATATTCCACCTAAAGGAATGGCACCTAACAGAAAGAAATTCCAGATAGGCTAATTAGATGCTATAAATTACTAAGAGTGAAGTTTTCAAGGTTCTCCATGGGGTCTCTCAGGACTTTAGCAAGTTCTATCTAAAGACAATAGAATGGATCCTCCACCACGGGCTTTCCTAACTGTTTCTGGGATTTACTAATGTAATAAAAAGATATTATAAGAAGGTGAGGGCTGGTAGAGTGGCTCAAGCAGTAGAGCACCTGCATAGCAACTGTGAAGCCCTGAGTTTGAACCCCAGTACCGTACCACCAACAAAATAAAAGGTGAATGTTTAAAATGCCACAGTTTAATTCCTTAGTGGTAACTACTTTTTTGAGGACAACACTTATAGGATGGAAGTGCTGAGTTTAAAAAGTTGCAGATTAGTTAGTTTTCCAGCAAACATAGTCACCCTGTTATTTAATATATTACTAATGAGGTGATGTATTTTGGAAAGCTGTTATAGGTATATTACAGTGTACTTTCATATCAGTTAAGTTCTTAAAGCCTCCTCTGATGGAAGTAGAGCAGGAATTATTGTAGAGAAGGCAGTTCAGAGATGTTAAGTGACTTCCAGAGTTGCCCCATTACTTAATAATAAAGCAAGGAAGGCCACAATTTATATCCAGTGGCTATTGAACATTATACTGCTTGTCAGAAAATGAAACTAACCTAACTTATTTTGAAAATAGGTTTTAGCCATGGGAATATGCAAAAATAGAGTTATAGAAGCAGGAGAACCTATAGAGATCAGCAATTATGACAGTAACCATTTCTTTGCCTTTACAAAGTTATTCCTCCCAAGGGTCTAACTTAATAGAAGGAAATAAGTAGCATTTGTACAAAAAAATCAATTTTTCCCTAATTCCTGCATTATTTGGGGAGCTTTTCAATGTTTTCTCTTAAGAAATAAGTTTAATGCTTATAAAAATTAAAATATTAAAGATCTATGTTAAACTAGTATCAAGGATCAACTGTCATTCCCTCTCCTTACAATCATTCATAATCTACTATTTAAAAGAGATTTGGTCTTCTTCCTCACTTAATAAACACCTTCCTTTTCTTTTCAGAATCAGTATGTGTTTTGCCCAAAATACTAGATTAGAAATATATCTGTTATGTGGAATCTCCTTTGAAAATTTTTACCCATTCTGCACAGTCAATTTATTTAAATACTTAGACTCAACAATAAAACCTATGTTTTATGCCTAATTTTCCATTGCAGTTACCACATAGTATTTTCAAATATTTCCAATGGGAAAATTGTTTTTGAAGGCCTGTACAATGACATACTGCCAATAATGTGAAAACTAGGCAATTAATTTTCCCCTATATAAGGGAAAATGCACATTTCATAAATCCAAGAAGTAGGAAATTCCCATGAGTCCCCTCTCAAGTTATACTCCTATGTAGGCTATTTGTATATAGCACAGAAGTGTCAGGGATTAGAATCTTAGCAGAAATCAGTCTCTCTGGGACTGTTGCTCTCACAAGGAGCACCTGCTTCTTTGACACCACCTGCAGGACTACTGTTGCCATAGGAAGAACTATTCTGGGACACTTATTCTTACCCAAGTATACGGAAGGCTTCAGGAAGTGGGTTATGGCACAGTGTGCTCTGTGACCCACAAATCAGAGAACGGAGAAGAATGACATTTAAAAAATGGCAACAACCATAGTACTTAATTCACTTTACTGGTAGTTAAATAGACACTAGGACACTTTAATTTTTACAATGGTAACATTTCATAAATGATCTTTGTGGGGCACTGACTAGCAGCCTCTTACTGACAGAGAAATCAATGAAACACTGATAGCATCTATCACCCAGTTAAAGAGTGAACAAGTCACAAAGGATCATCTGTCAGGGAAAATGAAAGTTGTCACCCATAGAATGTAGATGGCCCTTTAAAAAAACTTTTATATCCTTCCAACATGTCTTTATCAGAACAAAACTTAGGAATTTTGAGACAAAAAGTAGGCCTTTTAATATGATGGAACTCTGACCCAGCCATCCCACTGCCTATGCCAGAAGTGGCCACTTTGCACAAATTGTTGGGCTTCAAGAATACATGACATGAAAAAAATTTTTAAAGAAAAAATACATGACATGGAATAAATACAGACTGCACTTAGGCAGGATGAGTGGGACAAAAACAGTAGGGAGAGGGAGGAGGGCTTCTGTGTCAAGCTAGGTATTGTAGCATAAGGGTACTTCCCAGGAAAATACCCCAGCAACACCAGTAGAAGTCTCCTAATAAAATGCTCTATTAGACCTCCTTAATCTCAGATAACTTCATGGAAGACCATGGGATGGAGACAGAGGTACAAACAGCCAACACATGGATCTGAACTGCATGCTGATCTTGAACACAGGTCTAATTTATTAGCTATCTTAGCTTAGAAATCAGATACAAGAGAATCTGAAGCATGTTTCTAACTGCTTATATCTTTCACCCATAAAATCCTTGTGCTTTCTTTTTATGTGCCTGGCTCTGTGCTGAATATTTTTAAGCATACTCTATATAAGGCAAGGTTCCTTGGTCCTCATGTAGGTTTCAGTCTAGTTGTAGAAATAATATATGCATGTGTGCACATACCCAGCTAATAGGAACTGTTTATATGCACACACACACACGTTACAGAAAATGCTCAGTAAGTGATCTTAGCAGTACAGATGCAGTGGTAGGTAAAAACCCATTCCAGACCCATCCTTCATTTTCCTGAGCCTGAGTGCAACAGCAACCATCATGAAACTTGCCCCCACCATGGCATGTGGGCCTTACTAGCATAGTGCGTAGCTTATGTTCTGGAAAACTTCTTTTCTGTCATGTCACCCACCTGCTCAAAGAGATTTGCCAGCACATTCTTTGTTACTATCTCTGATTTTTTCTTTCCTTCCTGATTTCCAAGATTATCTTCAACCTTTTTACCCTCATCTTCCCACTTCACATCCATTTGCTCTATGCATTCTTATTTCCAACGTTTTGCTCCTACAGCCTTTCCTACTTCAGATGCCTAACCCTTTTATGCCTGCCTATCCAGATTTTAATGGTTCATCTTTCAAGTTCTACCTCCTCCAGTAAGCCATGACTCTCCACCACAGATTTTTGTTATTTTTTTCTTTGACATACATTTATACTAGAATATTTATACTCTCTTCTTCCTAATCTAGTTCCTAATTGGTCAGGTGGTATTGGTTGCTATTTCTTGTTTGTTAAGCTCATTCCCACAATTAATTTTTAAGTTTAGAATATTACTTAAGTTCCTAATGAATAATCTAGCATAACGTGTCACTACATTCCATCATTCTATGTACACTTACTGACTGACTCACTAACTGATTCAAAGGAAAAGAAACAGATACTAGCAAGAAATAGTAGGAAGTCCTTCCCTACAGCTAGGGCTGTAAAATGATTGCCTCAGAGAACTAGCTGATCTGTGTTTATTTTTCTCTGGAAAAGTTATTTCTGCATTTAAAGTATGATTTATATAATATTTTGCTTTTAGCTTTCCATATTAATGCAGCTTTAATTGTTGCTTTTTAAATTATGCCATATCTACCACATTTTTCATGTTTTCTGTTGCTTTTAAAAATGATTATTTTGTGCTCATAGGCCAGATTTATATAGGAATGCCTTTTCTATGTCTGTCTTCTGTCATTCTTTTTCTTTTCCTGAATGCTTTTCTGTTTTCAAAGAACTAGAAAGTGTTCTTAAAAATAATTATGGATGTGACTGTATGACTTCTAATAAGAAGGCCCAATAAAACTTCCCAGGAATTTTAGGGGAAGATGACAAGTGGAACACCTACAACAAGGAAGACACAGGTGACAGTATTCTAAAATGCTTCCAGAAGGCAAGCATAGCACCATCCATGGATTTCATCTGGGGGAAAACTGTTTGCTTTTCTTTACCTTGATCCCTGCCCAGTTGTAGTGCCATCATATGCTTTTGGCCTTAAAGTGGCACCTGGCAAGAGATGTGCCTGAATATAGAATGATCCCAACTGTTGGGGAAAACATTAACACCACCAGCAAGTTCAACTACAAAAATAACTAAAACATATTCCTCACTCTCCTGGCCTTCTTGGTAGACCTGGATCATTGTCCCCTCATCCATGAACACATTATAGCAAATAAGCATGACCTCTCTACATATATTGGGTCTCATTTCATATAATGAAGGTTATTCATCCAGCCATTCATTTGTTCATTTGCTTATTCATAAAATAATTGAGTTTGGTACTGTGATGGGGTACAGAGGGAAATAAGTCCCAGTGCCTGCCTTTAAGGAATTGATGGCCAGTAAGAAATGCAGACAAGTTAGTCAGTGATTAGAGTTTCACGTGGTAAGTACAAAACAGAAGTGAGCACTAAGGAGGGACATCTGTTCAAGATAGGGAGGAGCAGTTAAGGAAAGGTTCCCCCAGGAGACCACTCAACTGAGGTGAATCTTCAAAAACAGAACAGAGCTAGCCATATGTGGAGTGAGTGGCATTCAAAGTAGAAAGAGCTGCATTTTGAAGGCAGAAGGCAAGATGCACTATTAGGTGAGTTTCTAGAATATAACTACAAGAAGTTCCGAATAGTTAGAGCAAAGAGTAGTAGTGAGGAGGTACAGGTCTGCAGAGGTGAAGAATCATGCAGGTGAGAAATGATTGTGGCCTAGCCTAAGGTAAATGCAGAGAGACAACACAAATAGAATATTGAGAAAATGACTAGAAACAGGCAATGAATCAGATGGTGAGAGGAGCAGCTGGAGAAGAGTAAGGTAGGAAACAAAGGAATAGTTGTAATTTCACATTGTTAGAGATGGGGAATGGCAGTGAAGAATTACTCTTGAAAATAGTGTAAGAGATTTATAAGGAAACCATATAGTGACATTTAGTAGCCAGTTGACTACATGAGTTAGAATCCCACCTAGAGAGCAGGGCCAAGAGTACATGTGAGAAGTTACTGATGTAGACTTGGGTCAAAACCAGACATGTAGAAGAGCTGATCCAACAGAGAAGTATGATGAGGAGAAGAAATAAAAACGTAGGACAGTTCTAGGGAAATGCCATTTAAAGAATACATAGAAAGACACTACTGCAAGTGAGATGGAGAATGAAAATCCAGAAATGCAGGAATAGACTCTAGGAAAGAGTTGTGCAAAACAAAGCAGAGAGGACTTTGTTTCAAGAAGTATGTGGCCAATAGTGTCAATATGAATTAGGAGGACAATGCTTGGAAGGACTGAAAAGTGGTACTGGGTCAAGGAGGAAGTTCATTTGTGATGTCAAGGAGTCATTACAGTGGTTTGGGGAGTGACAACTGAAGAAATCTAATTTGCCTTTTCAGGAAGTCTAACCTAAGCCAGTTACGGTGGTGCACACCTGTAATCCCATTACTCAGGAGGCAGAGGCAGGAGAATTGTAACTTTTAGGGCAGCCTGAGGTGAGACCCTGTCTCAAAACAACAACAAAAAGAAGTTTAACCTAAAGAGAGAAAGGTTGAGAGATTATAACAGCTAGAGAAGGATGTGAAGAGGCAGAAAGGTTTTAACTTTCAAGGACAAGAACTCTCAAAATGCTTGAGAGATTATAACAGCTAGAGAAGGATGTGAAGAAGCAGAAAGGTTTTAACTTTCAAGGACAAGAACTCTCAAAATGCTGGGCTGGGACCATGGCGCAAGTGGCAAAGCATTTGCCTAGCAAGCGTGGGGCCCTGAGTTCAAACCCCAGTACCACAAAAAGAAAAATCTTAAAATGTTCTCAAAATGTCTTTTAAGACTAAAGAGAGGTGCCAGTAGAGAGGGAAGAACTGAAGAAATAGGACCTAATTGATGGAATAAGCCTCCTGGAGAAGTGAGAGGGACTGGGATCTAGAACACCAGTTAAGGGATCTGCTTCCAGTGGGACAGGAAGAGAGAGAATACTACTGATGGCCATGAGTGCATAGAAGTGAGAGGAAGCCAAGTCAGAGGAGTTCCCAGCAGATAGCTTCCATTTTCCTTAATGAATAAGAAGAAAGGTCATATGCTGAATGTAAGGAAGGATGAGGTACAGCAGGAATTTAAGTGAAGTGGTAAAATTCTGCAATATTTGATGAGGGGATTAGGGAAGGAAGTTGACAAGAGATAAGAAAAGTGTTGCTAAGAATCATCAGTGGCCCATTTAAAGTCTGTGATCTTTGTAAGAAGCACCAATGTACATAGCTGTGTGAGTTTTTCCCACAGGAAATCTCAACAACTTCAGTATAGAAGAGGAAAAATTTCATGGTTACATTCTGACAGAGTAGGGTTTTGTAGGACAATTGTAAAAGGAGCTCAAAGGGTGAGTAGAATTCCAGGACAGTAGCTTCTGAGCAATTTGCATGGTGCACTATAGATTCTTAACTATGAGGGAGCTGAAAAATTGGTAAAATTGGAGATTTTGCTGTGATCAAAAAACAAGTAATGTAGGAGTAAGGGCTTGAAAGAATTAGAAGGCTAGTGGGATGGGAGGCAGGGCTCAAAGCATGACAAAACAAGGTTGAATATGTCAGAGACAGGTTCATTCATTCTGGATAATGAAAAAACCTGGAGCAGCTGTAGTTTGCCACTCTAACTGTACTTAATGTATGGGACTAAAAACTCATTTGTCTAGGTCTTACCTCTAGAAATCCTAGCATGTCGGTTCTGGGTGGGCCCTAGATGTCAGTATTTCATGGAACACCATAGTTTATTCTGAGATGCATCCCTGGTTGGGAACCATGGTTTAAACATAGCCTTGAGAGTGGATTGCAGAAATGGAAGGGAGGTAAGTTCATTAGAGTTGAGGAGCCCTAGGAAAGGGTATGAAGGAGGTGTCCATTTATGTCTTCTGTTCCACAGAGTAATAGCAATGTAGAGTGTAGGAAGGAAGACTGGAAGCCAAAGTCTTCCAATGGATACAGAGGTATGGACAGGAGAACAAAGTGGCAATAACCTCAAAAGGAGAGGATTTTGTAGGCAAGTGCAGAAATACTGGTCTCAAATAAACAATCTAGAGTAAAAATAGAAGAACTCCTGGTTTCCCCATTCCCCCAGGCATAAAGACTTGGGACAGGGGAAGAATGAGCAGCCTGTACCTGGATTATTTGAGGAAGTGGCTACTTTTATTGAATAATAGGATTTAAAGTTGTTCTCAACCCTAGCTACATAATTGAAATAGCATAGCTGACAAGCTTTAAAAAATAAAGATGCTTGTGTCTACCCCCTACTGACAATTAAAATCTCTGGGGATGGGGCTCTGGCATCTGTTCTTTAAAAAAAATTCCTCAGATGAGAGGGATGCACAGTGAAGTTTGAGAAGCTAAGGCCAGAAGTGAAGAAAGCATTTAAGGAAGAACTTGAAGGAACAAGAAAAAAATTTTCTTTATGGGACAAGCTCTAGCCACTAGACACAGTACAGAGTGTTGGGATGGGGTGAAAAGGAGGTTATAGATGCTTTTATTTCTTTATAAGGTGGTGGAATAGAGAATGATGTCCCTGGAGGGATCAGTTGGCATCTAGAGTTACAATCAGAATTCAAGCACACCCAGAGGGTCCCAAGGCCAAATGTTTGCAGTTTTTGGTCCAGCCAGTAATCTGTAGCCTTGTTCTGAGTTCCATTAGAATATAAAGATATACTTAGAAAGTGATAGTCAACTGAGCATCTGTTCTTTGCAAATATCAATCTACATAGAACTAATGAGGCTGAATCTTAGCCCAAGACTCAGGTTAGGCTGAGTTTTGATATAAATGACTAATGTTCACAGAGGTTTTGGGGGAGACAAAGACAGAAATAAACAGAAACCAGTTTTTATCAAGGATCCATTTAACTACTAAATATTTACTGAATACTAGGACTCATATCTGTTTATTTTTATGCCACTGAAAAACCAGTAGTATAGATATTACGAAGTTAGTTTCTGGAGACATAGTTGGGACCTAAGTTCAAATACTAGCTGTGACATTTGCCAGTTGTATAAGCCTTGGTATAAGGTTTCACCTCCACAAGTCTTACTTTTCTCATTGCTAAAACAATGGAAATACAACAATAATAAGACCTACCTCATAAGATTGTTGTGGATGTTTAATGAGATAACACTAAAAGTATTTTGCCCCTGGTGAGTGTCCCTTAAAGGATGGTCATTAAGTGTGCTGGCTCAAGGCTAGTGCTGGGGAATGTGAGAATGCATAAGATAGTCTTTGCTGCCAAGTCTCAAATTTCAGGCAGAGACATAAGAATGTAAAGAAGAAATAACAATCCTGTGCTTGTAAATGTTAAGCTCAGAATATAAACTGGATAGTTCTATGGAAACATAAAAGGAAAGACATTTAACTTTGTCTGCAATGGGAAAACAGAAAGATTTGGCAAGCTAGGGCAAGCCTGAGAGTGAGTCTTCGAGAATAAGCACTGGACTGGGGTTATAGTTCAGGGGTAGAAAACATGCCTAGTATGTGTAAGGTCCTGGGTTTGATCCTCAGCATTGCAAAGAGAGAGGAAGGAAAGAAGGAAGGAGAGCGGGAGAGAGGGAGGGAAGGAAGGAAGGAAGGAAGGAGAATAATGACTAATTGGAGTAATGCACACTGAGTTGGGGCCAGGAGGTAAGAAGTACAACTTTCTAAGCCTAGGTCTAGCATGTATAAAAGGTTGGAGGTAAGAAAAATAAAGCAGCGGTTTAGGGAGTCTGGAATAGGTATGGATAACGGGGTCCATGGCTGAAGAAGTAAACTAGGAATGGATCATTCAGATCCTTGGATATCATGCTGAGGACCATGAACTTTTAACATATGGATAAGAGGAGAGGCATTTAAGGAACTTAAAAGCAAGATTATGATCTGGGGGAGTGGAGAAATGGAAGGGACAGAATTAGAAGTAGTGAGACCAGGAGGGAAATACTAATGCCTTGAACTGTGATAGTGCTTCATGGAGATGAAAAAAGGAAAGATGAATTCAAGACAAATTTAGGATATAGAATAGAGAGAAAGTTGATGACCAATTAATGTAGAAATAATGTAGGAATCAAAGATGGCTCCCACAGTTTTGGTTTTTGTAGCTGGGCCTATGCTGGATGACCTACTAGCCAGAAGTACATGCTTATGGCATCTAGTTGTACCCCAAATGTAGAGACATAATTTTGGATATATAGCTTTCTAAAAGACCCAATTAAATCATTATAGGAACATCAGAACTTTTTGGACTTCCTTTTTATGCTTTAGGTTCATTTTTATTTCAGGCACCTATTGGAGAGGGAGGTCATAATCTCTTCATGGCTTAGAGCCTCCCAATGAAGTAGGAGTCTAAGACTTTAGTCCTTCTCTCATCTGGGTGGTTACTGGCATCATTGCATTGAGATAGGGACACTGGCAGAGGAGCAAGTTTGGGCTTCCTGCCAGCTTGGTGCTGAGTGAAGGTAAAAGATTGGCAATAAAGCAGCCTTCTTGGGAAACACCATTAAGCCAATTCTGTACATTACTCAGCTGGAGTAGTGTTTACATCTAAGTCAATATGTTACAAATGTGCAGCCAATGCTAATAGAGAAGTTGGGAGTGTTTATTTGCTGGCAATAGAGGTTGTGAATGCAAGTTGATGTAAGGATTGGGACACAAAAAAAGGTGGGAACTCTTACTTTGGAGTCCAAAGGAATTATGAACCTCTGAAAGTATAGTCAAAATTGTGTATATGCATATACTACATTTTTATGGGCAGAACTTCCACAGTTTTCTGTAGATATTTCAGTGTGGACTTTGACCCCATAAAGGTTACCAAGAGCTTGTTACTATAATGTGAATGAGACTACTTCATTAGAGTTCTTCATCTTCCTACAACTCTTCCAAGCCCCAGGAGGAGCCCTAGAAATTTTATACTTGTAATTTCCTCTCAAATTGTATAAAGTGTGGGCAATATCTGGATCCACTTTTGTCAACGACAGATTAGGGAATTAATGTAAATTGATATCCAGGAGGAAGGCGTATAGTCAAAGAATTGCAGAAAGACAAAGATTGCATGAGCAAAGGCAGAAGAAAATGAAGGAATGATGATCAAGGAAATAATGGTCCTGAGGGAGGAGGAAAGTCAGACCACATTGTCAAGGAAGTGGAAAGAAGTAGTTAGCCATGTCCAGTATGGATGGGTGAGATCAGAAAAGATGAAAAGTAAGACAGATTACAGGAGTTACTAGGATACCTTCAGTGGAACGATAATGATCAATTGTTCTGTTTGTCTTGCTGAACAAGTCAAAATGGTTGAACAAATATATATGGTCATGGAAGCATATAAACATGAATAGGAGTTTGTAGTACCAAAAGAAAGCTGTAAATTTACTGTTTAGTTAGGATAATATATACCAATAAAGTAAACTTACTATAAAAACACCATCTGTACTGACATTAAGTTAGATCACATATATGTACCTTAAAACATGAATCATAAATATGTCCCATGGCCATGCAAAGTTTTTAAGGATTCTTGTCCCTCAGCCCCTGCCCCTTTGTTTTCTTATTCCATATTATCCCTCTTACCATTTGAATGTCCATATTTCTTCCTCTTATTTCTGTCCTCTAGCTGACATGTAGAGTAGTGAGAGAGAAAAAAGATAACAGAAGCCCTAGGAATGAATATGAAAGGCTCTGAATTTAAATTTTATCATGGGTAATTTACAAAGCCAGTAATCTGTATATGGTTGAGCGTTATCTGTAATTCAGGCAAGGAAACATCTAGATTCAACTGGGTAAACCAGGTTCGTGCTGACTTGCCCAGTATTAGGAAGGTGAGTATTATTTTTCCAGAGCAAAATGCAATCTGTTCAGAGGTACATACTCAAATTTGCTATATATTCTATGGAAGCTATGAGTTGTCATTTTAGAGCGTTTCTGATAGTGCTTTCCTCCTGGAAACTATTTCTAGATATATTAATTTCATTATAGTTCCTAACTTAATTTCTTCAGTGATTATATCTTTATAGGCTTTTCACTTATTAATTACAGATACATTTATTCATAACTATGTTACTATGAGAAAGGCAATGATTTTGAATGGCTAATATGATAGAATATAATGGGGACATGGAAAAGTAGACACAAAATTAGAAAGGCTAAACCAAAGAACTGATTTGATGTTTCTAATTCAGTGGAGAGCATGAATTTTATTTTTTACCAGCAATGTGCTTGATAGAAAGTGGTTAAAAATGGTAACCCTTTAAAGAAGGCTTTACGACATCATTGATTTATAATAGTATTTTTATTGAAACAAGACTAAGATATGCTTAATTATGTAAACACGTAAGTTAAGGAAGTTCTAACCACTTGATATTTAGCTGAAGTTAACATTGAAACAATTCACAGTACTTTTATAGATAACTAAAATGCCTTTCTTTTCTATTCTTTCTGTCTAATACTAAGCCTTAGCCTGAGTTGAGTGCAATGAATTTCTTATTTAATAAGTGATGTTTGATCCAACAAAGCCAAGTAAACACAATATCCTCAGATTCTTATTGGTTACATCTGCAGATTGGTAAAGGACATAAATAAGTTTGGATGGGGGTTTTGCTTGAACCGAATTTTGGAATTTCTTTGAGACAAGGTCTCCTTATATAGACTGAGCTAGCCTTAACGCATGATCCTCCTGCCCTATCTTCCCACCATCACACCCAACAGATTTTGGAAATTTTTAAATTATATGGTCATAATAGTTTTCATCAAACTTTTTCATCAAACTATCTGCCACTTCTGCAAATGAAACTGGAATTTCTGGAGTTCTGTATCCTTAAAATTGTGTTGAGATCAGTTGTCATTCAACTTTGTAATTGTTTGGATGAGCCAACTTATACAACTTATACCCCAAATAAATACATGTTAACATTTTGCCTTTAGCCAATAAGAAGAAAGAGAAAGAGCGTCCAGAGATCTCTCTTCCTTCAGACTTTGAACATACGATTCATGTGGGGTTTGATGCAGTCACCGGGGAATTCACTGTAAGTAAGCTCCTTATTTTGCTTTGTAAGCCATAAAAGGAACCCTTTGTGAAAATAGGCTTCAAGAAAGAATTGCCATGTCCCAAAAAGCAAAAACTCAATGATTTTGATGATTCCAAGCAAGATGGACTTTGCCTACACAATCATAGATGGAAATAGAATGTGGCTACATTGGCAAAATTGTTTTGTCCATCTTAACAAAAATGTCTGATTACTGTATAGTCTTTGACTTGGTTGAAAAATACTAGTTTAACAGAGCACAGAATATGTGGCCTTGGTATGGAGACCCTGTCTGAATCTGTTCTTTAATCACATGAAGTGTATCATCTACCCAACTTGGCCAGTGAAGGCAATCCATCTGAATAATTCAGGCTTTACATTGGGACCAGATCAACTAGTGGTGCTGACCAAAAATCTCTGTAAAATTTGTCTGTTCTTCCCATTTGTTTTCAAGACTGTAGAATATTTTAAAGATAACTAGTAAGTGCATTTTATAGTCATTCAAAACAATAAACCCCATTTTTCAAGAAGAAATGTCGATGGATATATTTCATGTATGCTTTAGTGGTTCTGTGCTTACTTTATGTATATTATATGTATTATATATAATGAACAATTCATAATAGATACCAACATGAATTTTCTGGATATAATATAGCTATAGATCAAGCCTGTCTTGAGGGAAAAGATGTTGCTAGAAAATGTCCCCAGGAAGGTCAACTACTTTTTTCTATACTAGTAAGGAACTCAATCAAATTGTGTATTCTGAAATAATGAGTAGTTCTGAATGAGTTTAGAAAAAATAGCTTTGACAGAACCATCGCCTTTATTTCTTGGCTTGTTAAATCAGAGAAAAATGTAGATATTGAAGAATTAAATTTCCTGTCTTATAACATGATGGTTAGTGAATAGACTAATCATATGATTAACTGAAAAAAAAAAGAAGGAGCAAATCCATTTGATTTGGAGAAGTAAATCATGTTGCTGAATTGGCAGCCAAATTATCCTATTTATTTACTTTTGGAAGTAAGCAATATGAAAATGAAATGGAAACAGTAAACGTCTTGGTCTTATAAAGTGATGTGGGCTGATTATGTCTGCATTCTCAGTAGCAAGCAGAAAAGAACATTGAAAAATAATGACACTGCTAAAATTGAGATAGGTAGTATTTAACTAATTTCATTATTAGTGTCAGAGACACTATTCAAATGGCCTTGAGTTTGAGCCCAGCCTTTATTCTATTGTCAGAATATTCCCTGAGCTATAATTAGAAACTATAATCCATAAACACTACCTTCACCATCATCCCCAGCAAATAAAAGTAATTTTTACAACTTGGACAATTTTATATTTAAAAGACTAAGCAAAGAGATAACTTATTTTTCCTGACATATGAAACAGGAAAATCACTAAGGTTTATAGAAGTTTTGTATAATAACTCTTCTCTTTTTTATTTTAAAAATTTTATCTTTCCAGGATTGACCTTTTTTCCCCTCTGTGCTTCTCTTTTGTTTAAATTTCTGTTAGTTTTATTATTGTCATTCCATATTTTTTCTTTCTTTTTGTCTGTTATGTGAAAAACTTCTCCTATTTGTCTCATCTGGCATTCTGATTCCTTTCCAATTTTTTATTCTTACTACTTTTTCCACCTTACTTGAGATTTTATGATACAATCTCTCTATTTTTAGCACTTCTTTGTTCTTTCTGGGTTTGAATGGAAATGAAGGAAAACTGAATCACCACCATCTTGCTAACTGTAACACCAGTCATTTTCAGTTTGCTTTTATTTAGAACCCAATGGACCAATCAGAGAGGAATAGAGTGGAATATGTGATGGGCCCTTTTCAATCATAATCAATAATTTATACAACCATACCAAACCAAATCAAACAACCCCTCCCCCAAAAAACTAATTTGAAATAAAATAGATATTTGGAAACAGTTAGTTGATAGAAATCCATTGAATATATAGGCAGACACAGACTACATTTGAAAATCCGAAGTACATTATTGTCATTTTGATAATCTATTCTAACTATTTGTCTACACATTATTTTTTAAAATGCCAAATTTTCCTTTTTACTATCTTAACCTATGATTTACATTTACTTTGCTATTGTGTTTAATTTTAGCAATGCCAAAAAGTTATAAACTTTTAAAAATCATTTTATTGGTAGGATTTAGAATTGGGTCCTAATTGCCATAGTACCACTAAGTCTTTTTGTGTTGAGGGAATTATATTGCTAAATTTGATTATTGTGGTTGTTGAGGTTGAATTTTGAGCAATTTGTTGAACTGTCTAATCCAGTTGTCTTACAAGAGCCTGCAATTTTGAGTATATGAATACTGGTTTGGTGTGTTGCTTGGTGATTACCGTATAGGTGAATTGGCCTATATAACATTGTACACCTGGGCATACACTTAGACCCGGACACTAAAATTAGGTTGGGAGGTGATATTTTTGGTATTAAATTATTATACGTCCTTACCCTTTATATTGCCATTTTTGTCCCAAATACTTCAGAACTCCCCTTTCCAGACCTCTAGACCTGTGACGGTCGCTTCAAGTCAATCAGAGGGAAAAATGGTATGAGTGATATAAATTATCATTTCTTATGATAAGATAAATGCTTGGCCTGTTATATCATGCTGCCATTCTCCTGGGCTACACTGGACAATCCCCAGCTTGTTGTACATCTATCTGTTACTGTATACATGGTCAGGCATTGATTTGTGCTCCTGCTTCTGATGCTCAGATTTCTAAGTCCCCATTAGCTGTCTAACCTTTGGAGTAACGACATGGCTTTCTGATTATGTGCCTTTGTGGCATACACTCAAATTTAAGTGTCAGGTTTCATTGATAAACTGGTTTGTCTCAACTTAGAAAAAAGAAATGATGTCAGTAGTGTAGTCGTGTGGTAAGTATAGTTGTCTGGAGGGTCTTCTGCAATTGACAGCATTTTTCGTGCTGTCTAGTGATCTCACAACTATTTATCACAAAAGTTTAGAAGTGCCATGGGAATGTATAATAACTGCAAATATTCTAATAATTATATTAGTGATCATGCCAGTGAAGTCTGCTTTAGTGGTTATGTGCACTGCATACCTGGATTTATAACACTTAATAACTCCTTTGGCCATTATTGTATTAACCAAATGCTATTAATTGCACTTAGAATCAGAACTGGGATCATGCATGGGCTCCTGAGTTCCAATTTTTGGCTTAAGGCTTTAGCATCAAACTGCGTGATGAATGCATGTAAAAGTGTTGTTTCACTGTGCTTGTAGTAACCCCAAATGCCAGGAATCAAGGACATATATCCCAAATCAGTCCAACTGGGTCAAAGCATGTTTCTGTAGTGATTGAGATATCTTGATGTAGACAAAGTTATTATCTTATATCTGATCTTATTTGTGGGAAGTGGGGTTTGTAATTGTAGTATTAAAATGAAAATCATTTATAAATGGTTTGAAATGAAATGTTTTCCCTTTCCCTGGTCTAAATGTGTAAGAAATAAAAAGAGTCTGGCTTATGGGAATGTCCTTTATCTAGCTTTCTCTAAGCCAGCCATGACTTGTTGCTATAAAATACAGAAGAATCATATCAATGAGAACAAAAGTTCAGTATTTCCATATAGCCATCCTTTGAATTTTAGTCACCTAGAGTCTTCCAATGTGAAACTAAAATTGGTTAACCAGAATTGGGAACTGAAATTTGTAAGTTTATCACATGGCCATTAGCGGCTACCTGTGATCACCCAATTATAAAAACAACTTACAAATTATTGTCAAAGCTTTTCATGATGCCATCCTTCTTCCCTCCAAATTCATGTTTCTGCTTTTAGTAATTTTTCCAATCACTTAATGATAATTCTTATTATTGCCTATTTATGGAAGAAGCATCTGGCCAAAAGTAGAATTATACATCCAAACTTTGGAACACTGTTCTTTTCTCTGTTCTCTTAAACCTGTTGTCCTGTAGCCTGTCCTGTCCCCAATTTAGTTAATACTTCCCTATTTTCCTAACCGCCCCACTTTAAAAGGGATTCCCCCCCCCATTCAGACCCATTGGTTTCATCTCCTCCCACCTTCTAAGTTGTCCCACATTCTGTTTTAACTTTCTTTTCTTTCTTTATTTACGTCCATTACAGCCAGATCTCTATGGCTCACAGATGTGCCCAGGGAAGCTCCCAGAGGTGCGTCACAGGCCCAAAAGAAGCTTGCATCAAAGTGCTTCTTTGAGATGTCATAGCACTGCAGCAGCAGGTTCATGTGTGTGCAGTAGAGTTGTTGCTTGGCTTATCTCACTTTTTTGTTGTCATTCCCAAACTCTGGAGGCCCACGTCACACATTGTTTTGCCGAGACTTCATAGGATAAAGCCACATAAATTTTGTCTGGATGCACTTCCAGAATAGTGTGTCTGTTTCTCTCTCCAAATTGTTCTTGGAGGTTGGATTATTATGAAATGGGGACATCTGTCGGCTGAACATGTAGGAAAGAATGCAGATGCTCAATGCAAAGCTCGCCTCTCTCTATAATTTTTGCAATCCTCCTTGGTTAGATTTCCAAATACTCCCTCCTCTCTGCTCTAAATGCTTCAGATTATTGCAAATTCTCACAAGGCTTTGGCATGGTCCCCAGGTTCTATGTGGCCAATGATGAAATAGGGAGGAAGGGAGGTAGGGAGGAGAAGTGGAGGGCATGCCCTAAAGAAAGCTGCAGGGGAAATCCCCAAAGCAGCATTAATGTCACTATTTAGCATCTCAGTGGTTATTGCTCCTCTACAATTCTAGTTTTGTCTCCTCCCAATTTGACTTTATTTTAAAGCTCTAGACCCAAAAATTACATTTTGTAATCAGAAAGTATCAACTGACTAAGGGTGAGGCTTTCCTTTATTCTAAAAGATGTTCTGATTAAAACATACCCAGAAAGAACTTATGTTATTCTGTGCACAAATTTAGAGAAGTCTTGCTATGTCTGCCCTGAGTCACCAGAAAAAAATAAGCTAAGCCGTGAACATCATTTCATGGATGAGCAGAGTCAATATGGAGGTGATTTTCATGCGCTTTTTTTTCTATCACAGTCATACTCCCACCTACCCTTTTTAAGTTGAATCCTAGTTTTACCTATGTGTTTTAATTAGAGAAGAGAATGATTGCATTATTAAGTTACTAACGTTAAATCTAGAATGTAACTTCAGTTTCCCAAGTGTAATCCTACAGGTAGCATGGGCTTCTTGGTGAAGAACTATACTGAAACATGAACATGCCACTGCTGAATGTTCTGAGCTGCCATTCTTTCCCTTTGGTTGTCCACAGGGAATTCCTGAGCAATGGGCACGATTACTCCAAACCTCCAACATAACAAAGCTGGAACAGAAGAAGAACCCACAAGCTGTTCTAGACGTTCTCAAATTCTATGATTCCAAAGAAACAGTCAACAACCAGAAATACATGAGCTTTACATCAGGAGGTAAGAGAAATTCCAAAGGTGGAGAATTCGTTCCACCTTTAGAGCTTCATGACTGTAGAATATTTGAAACTACTTCTAGTACTTTCTGCAAATGAGTTCAGCATGAGTAAACTAAAAGATGAGTTGGAACTTGACGTTGATGTATGAGATTCATAGTAATTGGGTGTTTTCAGAACCCTAATGAGGAAATTGTTCAGTGAAACAGTAGCTGTTAGCCTGAATCAGCAATTGCGATTGTTTTGCCTCTTCACTGGAGTGGAAATACTAGTCACGTAGGATCAGGTCTTGTGACATGGCCATGAAATAAGAGGTGTATCGATCAGACTGCTCTCTGGAAACTTATCTTATCCCTTAGATTCATTGATTTGTACCTTGATGGTGCAGAACAAATTTTGTGGTTGTCATGTTATTTTAATCAGATCCCCAAATCAGACAAAAAAAAAAAAAAGAAACCATGTCTTGCTATTTATAGAGATTGAAGTAACCACAATTCTTCCAAATCACGACTTTGTTTCCTAGTGGACTGTGTTTGGAAATTTGATTTTTTTAAAGAAAGGTCATCTGGGTTGTCATTCTAGAACAACTTATTTAATATCTAAAAAAAAAAAAAGAGAAGGGAATACTATTATTAGTATCCCAGCCTCAAAGAGCTCCTACCACTTTTCATTGAATTTAGTGTAGTGCAGGTCTGAAGTCTCTTTGAGAATGATGCAAGGATGTACTTGGAAGGGTAGGAGTGTCTGATTTGGCCATATTAAATATTAAAGCTCAAACTTAAAGACAGATTGCATTTCATATGTTATATGAGATTTTTTTATATGAGAAGATTAACTGCCCACCAGTGTTGAAAACCTAAAAAGAAAGCCATTAGGAGAACTTTTATGATATTTTGTCTTCCATGGGCAATAAAATATCTAAAAGATCCTGGTGACACATCAGTGTTTCATGTGAGGAAATCAGAAGCTAGATTCCAAATAAGAACTACAGGGGACTTCAAGTGAAAACACATTCAAGAAATGATTTCAGTGGAACTATTACTACCCTTCAGTTTCTCAGAGTTTGTTCTTTACTCCAAATAGCCACTGTTTTGTTTTAGTATTTTAATTTGATTTTTGCAAACAGAGTCTCACTATGTAGCCCAGGCTAGCCTTAAACTCATAGTACTCTTGCCCAGCCTCCAGAGTGCTGGGATTACAGGTATGCACCACCATTGTCAGTTGACAGTTTTATGCACTAATTTCTCTTAACTTACAAAGATGAACTCCTAAAAACTCTTAAAACTCAACAGTGTCAAAGTTACTGCACTAAACTGAGCTGAGTAAAGTTCACGATATGTTTTCTGAATGTACTAGTGTTGAAAACGACTGAGTGGATGGGAGGGGAAAGAGAGGAGAAGATGAGAATCAGAAGGGAGGGCAAAAGGAAGAAATGGAAAGGAGAAGCAGAAGCGAAAGAGAGAAAAGGTGAAGAAATCCTGGATGTGCATGTATACAATCTTAATAAGCAGGAGTTGTAATCTTGACATTCCTCCACATAGATGAGGTTCACTGGAGGACTTCATTAAGGTTTGTAAAATGATTTGGTGAGAACATAATGATATGAACTGTTTTAAGAAAAACTATGTTATTTGTTATAACATGTATTTAATACTAAATTTCCTCTGTTCCAAGACATGCCGTTTTGCTGGGGGTGTGGTTCAAGTGGTAGAGCACCTATCTATCAAGCATAATACCCTGAGTTCAAACCCCAGTGCCACCAAAGGCATGACATTTTTTAGAGATAGTCTACATGAAGCAAAGGTGACTTCTTTATTCTCATTTTTCAGATAAAAGTGCACATGGATACATAGCAGCACATCCATCGGTAAGTGAAAAATTGAAAACGGTTTCTCGTGATTGGTGTCCCTAATAGATACATTCAGTTTTTAGATATAAAACCTTAAATAAGTTTTTTAGAGGCATAGTTTAGACATATAAAATTTACCTATTTTAAGGGTATAATAAGGTTTGGTAAATTTATATACCCGTGCTATCACAATCAAGTTTAGAACACATTTGGCACCCCAAGAGAATCTCTCATGACTGCTAACAGTTCATCCACACCCATCTCCACCTAGCCTCAAGCTGTCATTAATCTGGTTTCTGCCTTTAAAGCTTTGCCTTTCTGGACATCTTATGTGAATGCATATTTCATGTAAATGCATATTTTGTATAAATACAGCATATGACCTTCTGGAACTGGATTTTTTTTCACTTAGCATAATTCCCTTAGGATTCATCCAAGTTTTTGTGTGTATCAATAGTATGTTCCTTTTATGCTTAGCAGAATTCCATGATGTGATTGTACCATTGTTTTTTTTAACCATTCACCCATTAAAGGCTCTCCAGCCTATTTACAGTTTTTTTTGGAAAAATAAAAGCTACTGTGAAAATTCACATTCATTTGTCTTTATGTGAACAAATGTTTTTCTCATACTTGGAAAATAATAATCATATTAATAACAACTTGTAATTATTGAATGCTTACAACATATACTTACAATGTACAATGTGGGCTAATGTTATTTTTATATTCACCTAATCTTTCTTACAACTCAGTTAAGACTTACCATTGTCCCATTTTACAGATGAGGAAACTGAGGTTCACAGAGATGAAATAACTTCTCTGAGGCCACAACACTACACCTTTTCATTTCATTTGTTCCAAAAAAAACTGAGTTACACTGGGTGAGGTGACTTTGCACAAAGTTACATTGTTTATCAGAGAATTGGAAAATATGTAAACTCCTCCTTGGAAGTTCTATAGTTAGTACTGAAAGAAGAGCTACATACATTAGACAGAAAATGATACCAGACAAGGCTTCCTTTTCTGTGTATTTTCATTCTGATATCCTGGTAGAAATTATTTTCTTCCTCGTTTTTGTTGTTGTTCTTGTTGTTGTTAGGGGTGAAACAATTGTTGCTAGTGGAAGTTTCCTATCAATTTATTCAAAGAGCATGAGTGGCAGCTGATTTTTCCTTTTTATAGAGGTCAAATGCTGGCTTGCCTGATATCACACTGGGCTGCTGGTGTGATAACACTCCATCATTAGTGGTAAAAAGTGAAGGATATGAAAATAGTATGAGAGTACCTCATAAATTGGAAACTGAATTACCGTATGATTTATCTATTTCACTTCTGAGTAGTTCCCAGAATTGAAAGCGGGTCTTGAAGAGATTATTTGTACAGCCATGTTTGTGGCATCATTATTCACAATAGCCAAAAGGTGGAATCAACACAAGGAACCCTGAACAGATGAAGTGATAAAAAATGTAGTATAGATACGCAATTCACCCTTACAAAGGAAGACAATTCTGACCATATTACATGGATGAAACTTGAGGCCCCTAATGCTAAGTGAAATAAGCCAAACACAAAAAGACAAATACTGCATAATTCATCTTATATGAAGTTCCTAGAAGAGTTAAGTTCATAGTAACAGAATGTTACTATGAGTAGTGGTTGCCATAGGAACCGGGGACCAAAGGAATGGAGAATTGTTTAATAGCTACAGATTTCAATTTGAGAAGGTGAAGAGTTTTGGAGATACATGTAAAATAATGTGAATGTTCTCAATATTATTGAAGTACATAACTAAAATGATTCAGATGATAAGTTTTATGTCATATATATTTTACCATAGTTAAAAATAAAATGAAAAAAAGGGACTGGGGGTGTAGGGTAATGGTAGAGTATATGCTTAGAAAGTACAAAGCCCTGGGTTCAATTCCTAACACACACACACACACATGAAAAGGCTGTGGACATAGGTGTTTAATATGATTCCTTTACTTACTGGCTGTGGATATTTCAAAAAGTAGCTTAGCTTTTTTGAGCCTCTCTTTCCTCAGTGGTAAATGGTAATAACAGTATCTTCTGGGACTTATGTGAATATTAAATATGATAACTAATACAATATGCTTAGTACAGTACCTAGCACATAATGTGTTTATTTAATATTTGTTAGTATTACTATTATTTTTAGATGGCAAAAAGAGAAAAAACCTCTCTTCACCCACGAGGCTTGTATGAAGCCTTCATACTGTGTCTTGCTCGTGGCCTAACCACAATCCAAAACATACTGTCCACTAAAACCTACACATTCCTTCTAGACAACCAACTAATACAGCAGGATTATATTTGATTCAAGATGAATGGAAATATCTGTCTTCCTCCTCTCCCACAAACCTTCAGAAGACCAGAAACTTCAGGTTTTCTAATAGTTGCTGAAGTCCATCCTGGGAGATAGAGAATGTCCTCTGTTTGAAATTAGAATAGTAATGGCAATTAATGTTAAGAAAAAGTCATTGAAAATTTGCAGATGGATTTTATATACTGAGGTATCAAGACTTGGGATATGTGAAGTTACCCCTTGATGGTAGGCACCTGTTGGTCTTGGCACCAGTCTAGAAGTGGAGCCGAGAAGACTAGACTTTGGGTCATTATATTTGCCACTGGGACCATCTTTAGATCCTTGTATATTCTGTAGCCTTTCACTTGTGGTGGCTACATGGTGAATTATATCAAGCATATTAAAGGACTCTAATACTCTATATATTTGCTATAAATTCTGAAGTGACTTTTCAAATTATTTTGTTACAAGTAATATGTAATTTATAATTAGGTATAATTTCTTGGAAAATCATTGTGAATTCTCAAGATTGTTGAATTATTATACTTAATAGACATTTAAGTAGACATCAATTAATTCATATTTTATGAATTTATTGAGGGTTTTTGGAGCTAATGATTTGTTTTGACTCAAACATTTTCATAGGCTCACATAACCATCCCTGGGAAAGTTTCATATTGCTTGGTAGTTAAAATAACACCATTTTCCACATAAAAAAAATATTCGGCTCAGATGAAAGTTCTGACCTTTCTACCATAGAACAATGATTAGTACATTTTTGATCCCACCAGGCATAAGATAGAACAAAACTTCTTGAGCATAGTATGAAAGCAAATACTAATAACCCAAAGGCAATTTCTCCCTATACCCTTTGAAGTGGTGTTTCACAAGAAGAAAATGACTTTTAAAATCTGGAAACGGTATCATTAACATATGTTCCTATCCATATACCCATAATAAAATATATGGCTCAGTTATTATGGCTAAATAAGGAATAAATAAGGATACATAAATAAGAAAGTATCAGTGTCTAGTGAACATAGAAAGTTGTGTCTGTAAACCACTCAGCATCTATAGGAGGGCAATCAAATGTTCTTTCAAATACTTATTTATAAATTCTATGTTAACTTCTTTCTCACAATAGATAAATCTTGCTGACTTGTATCAGATATGTATGATTACACCTTATTACTCCACTGTAGGTATTTACAAGATTATAGACAATCCACATTGGATTTTTAATCACAGAGATCCTGCAGTGTAATATTTTATTGATAGGATGCCTATAACTGCCTCACAAGATTTGTCCTCAAGGAATGAAAGTTCATTGTAGGAGTACACCCAATTTCATTAATAAGAAAGAAGTGAATTAATATACAAAAGAAAGGAAAACAAGGAACAACTATAATAGCATATCACTTAGCCTTTAAATTTGCATAAACTAATAGTACTATGTCTTCAATATACGTCAAAAGTTAGAAAGGACCACATGCCCTTTCCAATTCCAATTCTTAAACATTATTGTTATTGCAGACTTCCGAACACCATTCTTTTCTAGAATATTGAATAAGAACATGTACCGAACTGACTTGACTTTAAATTCTGACATTACGAGCAAAGTGAGCTCCTGAAACTAACCAATTTTCTTGGTAAAATAGGCATAGTAATAGTACCTATCTTTCTGGCTTGTTGTGACTATAAAAGCAACTAAATGTGAAACATTTACAGTTGTGCCTCAAGCAGTAAAAAAAAAAAGCACTGTCCAACAGAAATATAAACCACATATATAAATTTTAAATTTCTAGTAACCACATATAAAAAGTAAAAAGAAATAGGTGAAATTAATTTTGATGATACCCAGTATATTTGCATCAATATGAAAAAGCATTAATGGAATTTTTATCTTTTCATATCAAGTATACAATATCTGATATATACTTTACACTTACTATACGTCATAATTCAGACAAGCTGCATTTTTTAGTGGTTCTGGGGTTTGAATTCAGGGCCTCATACTTTCTAGGCAGACATTCTACCACTTGAGCCACTCTGTCAGCTTCAGAAAACCTGCATTCTAAGTGTTCTATAGCCATATGTGACTAGTAGTTGCCATGTACCAGACCTCAGTTCATGGCTTTGAAATGTGAGTATGTATCAGGATCACCTGTAAGGCATGCTATAACACAGATTGCATAGTTTCAGATTTCTCAGTTCAGTGGAGCCTGACAATTTATATTTCTAACAAGTTTCTTGATGATACTGATGACGCTGTCCTGGGAACCACACTTTGAGAGCCATTACCTTAATTCTTTCAAAATCCAACTTTGGAACCATTTCCTCCCTGAGTGATCAAGAATGGATCCTACTATCATGGTTGTCATTATTGTTAGTGATGTTATTGCAATTTATAAGTCATTGCAAATCAACATAAACTATTGGTTAAAATTGAGCAATTATTTATGTAGATAAACATTTCCTAGATAGCCAGGTCTATTACTATCTGAGTGCTTCTTTCTGGGAGATGGAACATGGAAGAAACATTTATTTGTTTGCTTGTTCTTAGAGAGTATTTGCAGAACTATATTAATATCATATGTGTGTTTATGCTCTGATTTTTAGGCAAAAAGTAGCCATTTCAAATTGGCAATCAATGTATTTACAATCTACTCAGTCTATACATATTCAAGGCTTTAGTGTCAATTAATTTTTTTAATTATAAATTTTGTTATTCAGATATATTCATTATCGGATAGGGATTCATAGTGACAATCCCAATTAGGCTCATATTGTACATTAGGTACAATGCCCCCATAGTCTCTTCCACTAACTCCCCCTCCACCACTACATCAACTATATACCCTCACCTTAATCTCCTTAATTCACCCTCTCCCTCCTACTAGTACCCACCCCCAATCACATAGTACCTATTTTGCAGATCTTTTAGTTAAGTTGATGTTCAAAGGGGTTTCTCAATGTATGCCCACTGTGGGTATAATTTAATTTGGTCCATTTAACCCTGTCAGTTACTCTCCCTTACCCCTTTACCTCCCACCACTCATTTTTCAACAGCGTTCAATATACATCTTTATATCCTCTACCTTCACAGATGGTTATGTTTTATGACATTGCTGATGCTCTATCATTTTCTTTTCCTTTCCCTCTTTCCCTGAGTTCCATAGAGTAGTTTTATTGTTACAAACACGTTCTACATATGAGTTTGTATATGATCATGCTTGTTTTTGTGTATATGTTTACTTTTTGGATCCACCTTCCACTTATGAGAGAAAGCATTCAGCCTTTGTCTTTCTTAACCTGGCTTACTTCATTTAACATGACGTCCTCCAATTGTATCCATTTACCTTCAAACCACATGTCATTGTTCCTTATGACTGAGTAAAACTCCATTGTGTATATGTACCACAAATTCTTGATCCATTCATCAGTTGTAGGGCATGTGGGTTGTTTCAATAGCTTGGCTATTGTGAATAGTGCTACAGTGAACATTGGTGTACAGGTGTCTCTACTATATCCTGATTTACATTACTTTAGGTAGATGCCCAGAAGCAGTGTCTCTGGATCATATGGCAGTTCTATCTTTAGCTTTTTGAGGACTCTCCATAGTGCTTTCCATTATGGTTGTACTAACTTGCATTCCCACAAGCAGTGTATAAGAGTTCCTGTTTTGCTGCATCCTTGCCAGCATTTGTTGTCATTATTGCCCATGAATATGGGCATTCTAACTGGGGTGAGATGAAATCTGGGTTGTTTTGATTTGCATCTCTTTTATAACCAGGGAAGTTGAATGCTTCTTCATGTATTTACTGGCCATTTGCACCTCTTCCTTTGAGAACTCCCTGTTTAATTCATGTGCCCATCTCTTCACTGGGATGTTGATTCTTTGGAGGTTGAGTTGTTTGGTTCCCTCTAGAATCTGAATATTAGTCCCTTATTGGATGAGTAGCTGGCAAAGATTTTCTTCCATTCTGTGGTCTGTCTCTTGATCTAGTGACTGTTTCTTTTGCTGTGCAGAAGCTCTTTAGTTTGATGCAGTCCCCATTTCTTCAGTCTTCCTCTTAGTTCTGTTTAGGAAGTTGTTCCCTATACCTATCTGTTCCAGTGAATTCCTACTGCTTCCTGGAGTTGTTTCAAAGTTTCAGGCCTTATATTAAGGTCTTTGATCCATTTTGAGTTGATTTTGGTACAGGTGAATGTCAGGGATCTAGTTTCAGTCTTCTGCATGTGGCTGTACAGTTTCCCCAGCAGCATTTGTTGAAGACGCTATCTTTTCTCCATTGTGTGTTTTGAGCTTCTTTGTCAAAGATCACTTGGCTGTAGATGTGTTGGTTTATGTCTGGATCTTTTCTGATCCATTGGTCTTCATGTCTGTTTTTGTGCCAATGCCATGCTGTTTTTATTGTTATGGCTCTGTAGTATAGTTTGAAGTTGGGTATTGTGATGCCTCCAGCATTGGACTTTTTGCTTGAATTGCTTTGGCTATTTGAGGTCTTTTGTGTTTCCATATGTATTTCATGATTGATTTTTCTATTTCTGTGCAGAATGTCATTGGAATTTTGATAGGGATTGCATTGAACATGTAGATTGCTTTTGGTAGTATGGTCATTTTCACAATGTTGATTCTACCGATCCCCAAGCATCTTTCTATCTTCTGATGTCGTCTTTGATTTCTCTCTTCAGTGGTTTATAGTCTTCATTAAAAATGTCTTTGGTTTCCTTCATTAAATTTATTGCAAAGTACTTTATTGTTTTTGAGGCTATTATAAATTGGATTTTTTTCCTCTGATTTCTTTCTCAGTCTGTTCATTGTTGGTAAATGGGTAGGCTACTGATTTCTGTATGTTAATTGTGTATCCTACTATTTCTCTAAAAGAGTTTACAATTTCTAATACTTTTTGGTAAGGTTTTTAGGGTCTTTTAGGTATAGGATCATGTCATCTGCAAATAGGGATAGTTTGACTTCTTCCTTCCCTATTTGAATCCCTTGTATATCTTACTCTTGTCTTATTGCTCTGGCTAGAAACTCCAAAAGTATATTGAATAAAAGCAGGGAAAGCATGCATCTCTGTCTTCTTCCTAACTTTAGCAGTAATGATTTCAGTTCTTCTCTATTTAGTGTAATGTTGGATATATGTTTGTCATTTATAGCCTTTAATATGTTGAGGAACATTCCTTCTACTCCTAGTTTCTTTAGAGCTTTTATCATGAAACTGTGTTGAATTTTGTCAAAGGCTTTTTCTGCATGTATTGAGAGGATCATCTGGTTTTTTTCCTTGCTTCTGTTTATAGCTGTATTATATTTATAGATTTACGTATTTTGAACCATCCTTGCATCCCTGGAATGAAACCAACTTGGTCATGGTATTATCTTGTTGATGTGTTGTTGAATTCTGAGTATTTTTTTTGAGAATCCTTGCATCTATATTCATTAAGGATATTGGTCTATAATTCTCCTTTTTTGGTTGTGTCTTTATTGGGTATTGGAATGAGTGTGATACTGGCTTCATAGAATGAGTTTGGTAGTGTTCCTTCCTTTTCTATTTTCTGGAGAAATTTGAGGAGTATTGGTATTAGTTCTTGTTTTAAGGTTTGGTAAAATTCTTCCATGAATTCATCAGGTTCTGGGCTATTCTTTGTAGGGAGTCTCTATTACTGTTTCAATTTCTTTGCTTGAAATAGGTCTATTTAGATGGTTAATATCTTCTTGGTTCAATATTGGTTGGTTATGTGCATCTAGGAATATATCCATTTCATCCAGATTTTTCAGTTTACTTGAATATAAAGTTTCAAAGTACTCTCTAATGATCCCCTGAATTTCATTAGTATTTGTGGCTATGTCCCCTTTTTATCTCTGATTTTATTAATTTGGGTCTTTTTCCTCCTCCATTTTGTCATGTTGGCTAAGGGTTTATCAATCTTGTTAATGTTTTCAAAGAACCAACTTTTTTTCCATGGATTTTTTTTTGTTGTTATAGTTTTTTTTTCCTTTTTTTGGTCTTGATCCCATTAATCTCAGCCCTGATCTTTATTGTTTCTCTCTGTCTGCTGGTTTGGGTTTGGTTTGTTCTTGTTTTTCTAGGAACTAAAGGTGCATCATTAGGTTGTTTATTTGAGAACTCTCTGGGATTTTTAAATGTAGGCACTTATAGCTATAAAATTTCCTCTTAGCACAGCCTTTGCTGTGTCCCACAGATTCTGATAGGTTTTGTTTTCACTTTCATTAGATACTAAGAACTTTTTGATTTCTTCTCTTACTCCTTTGGTTACCCACTGGTCTTTCAGCAGTGTATTATTCAGTCTCCATGTGTTTGAATATTTTCTGTGGCTTTTTTGTTGTTGAGATCTAGTTTTATTCTGATATGATACAGGGGGTGATTTCAACTTTCTTGAATTTGTTGAGAGTTACTTTGTGTCCTAATATATCTATTTTGGAGAAAGTTCCATGAGCTGTAGACATGTATTGCTTGGTTTTTGGGTGAAATACTTTGTAGGTATCCATTATGCCCATTGGTCTAATGTGTGCAGTAGCTCTGAAGTTTCTTTTTTTGATTTTTTGCCTGGGTGACCTATCTATTGGTGATCGTTGGGTATTCAAGTCTCCCACTATCACTGTGTTAGAGTCTATTTGTGCCCTTTGGTCCATTAGTGTTTTTTTTAAATGTAGTTGGATGCCCCTGTGTTTGGTGCATATATGTTAAGAATTGATATTTCCTCTTGGTGAATTGTTCCTTTAATTAATAAGAAGTGACCTTCATTGTCTCTTCTGACTAATTTTTAATCTGACATCTGCTTTGTCAGATATGAGTATAGCTAATCCTGCCTGTCTCTGGGGTCCATTTGCTTGAAAAAACCCTTTTCTACCCTTTGATTCTAAACCACTGTTTATTTTTTCAGTGAGATGAGTCTCTTGTAAGTAACATATAGTTGAGTCTTTTTTTTAACCCAGTTTGCTATTCTATGTCTTTTGATTGGGGCATTGAGGCCATTTACATCCAGTGTTGATATTGGGATGTGCCTGTTGTTTCCTGTCATTTTTATTCCTTTGTTGTTTACTTTTACCTGACCTACTTGGTCAAAATGGTTTATTCTTGAATCTTCCTTTCTCACTCTAGTTTATTCTTCTGTGTGTAAAAGTCCTTTAAGAATTTTCTGCACTGCTAGTTTAGTAGTTATGAATTCCTTTAGCTTTTCCTTGTTGTGGAAGATTTTAATTTCTCCTTCAATTAGGAAGGGTAGTTTTGCTGGGTAGACTAGTGTAGGTTGACAGTTGCTTTCTTTCAGGGCCTGAATTATGTTTTTTCATGACCTTCTTGCATTTAGAGTTTGTTTTGATAAATCTGCTGTTATTCTAATGGATTTGCCTTTATATGTGACCTGTCTTTTCTCTTTTGCAGCTTTCAGTATTCTTTCTTTGATCTGCGTGTTGAGTGTTTTGATTATATGTCTGGGCACATGTTTCTTTTTTGTTCCTGATGGTTTGGTGCTCTGTTAGCTTTCTGCACCTGGATGACTCTCTCTTTCTCGAGGTTGGGGAAGTTCTCTGTTATTATTCTATTGTAGGTTGTCTATGCCTTTAGTTTGTATCTCTTCTACTTCTTCTATACCCATGATTCATAGGTTTGGTCTTTTCATGGTGTCTCAGATGTCTTGTTTGTTCCATTCATATTTTCTTAGCATTTTATCTTGATCTTTTACTGTTTGATCTAATTCCTCTACTTTGTCTTCTGTTCCTGATACTCTATTTTCAATTTGCTCCACTCTGTTTACCAAGCTTTTGATTGAGATTTTTATCTGAGATATTGAGCTGTTTATTTCAGATTGATTTTTTTCAGAATTTCCATATCTTTATTGATTGTCTCATATCCTGCATAGTCTTCTTAAGTTCATTCATCTGTTTGTATTCTCTTTGAGCTCATTTGTTTATTCACATCCTTTTTGAGATCAGACATTGGTTTTTGTGTGTTTTCTTTGAGCTCGTTAATCATTCTTAGTATTATTTAAAAAAATTCTATATTTGATATTTTCTCCTCTGTGCAGTTGTTTAAATACTTGATGGTGGAGTTGGCTTTTGTGGTAGAGCAGTTGTCTTGCTGTTTCATTCTGTTTTGAGATTTATGCATCTGGAGGTGTTTTTGGTTTGGGGTTTCAGTCCCTTGTGCCCCTGTGGTGGGGTTTTAAGCTTTTTCTCTTGGAGACCTAGCATTTTTCCACAGAGAGAGGCACACTGGAGACTTTACACCATGCACTGGGGCAAGGTTTTTGTTGTGCAGATTACTGCTTTTCTCTCTTCAGTGGGTGTGCTGGCATACTGGCTCTTTGACAGGGGAGTGGGGACTCTCCCACAGCCGGGTAGGTGCAGTGGAGAGTGATGGTCCTCTGTGCGCCTTAGGAAAGCAGGTCTCCTAGTGCCTGCAGAGTGGCAGATTACCGCTCAGTGGAGGAGCTTGGTTCTTGCTCTTTGATGGGGGAGTGGGAGATCTCCCATGTGCAAGTGTGGTGTGGAGCACTAGGTCCTGTGCACTGTGGGGAGGCAGGCCTCTTGGTGCTGGCAGAGTGGCAAAGCGTGGCATCTGGGGTCCACTTATGTGTGTGGCAGCAGGTTCCCTGGGCTGAGTAGCAAGATGATGGGGTAGCAAAGTCAGCAGGCTGTGCCTTCAAGCACCCTATAGGGCATCAGGAGTGCTGAGGCCTGCTTGTGGAGGGATGAGAGTTTCCAGGAACTGAGTAGAGCAGTGGCTGCAGGCACAGGAGAATAAAGCCAGTGGGTGTGTGCCTTCTGGGGCCTGCTTGTATAGGGGTATGGATTTCCCTGGCATTCAAAGCATGGGATAGCAGTCTTGTCACAGGGGGAGCGTGGAGCTCAGAGTCCCTTTGTTTGCCAGGAAGTGGGACTTACCTCAGAGAATGGTGGTGTGGAACCCCATGGAGACTTCAGGGTTCGGGGATTGAGAGTGCTGACCTGCAACCCATTTTTTCCTGTAGTTGGTTGCTTCTCTGCTTGTGGATTCAAAAAAAGCTTTGTTTCTTCCTGGTTATGGGACTTAGTGGGTGTCTTTTGGGGTCCCAGTGTCTTCTTTCTTCAGGGTAGTTAGTCACTGCCAGGGTTTAGGAATGTCGATAATCTGCCATCTTGCCCCCTGAATGAAGTCAATTGATTTGATTTTAATGTATGAATTGATTTTGAAAACATTGAATTTTGAAATATTAAGTTAATACTTCACCCTTTTTGAACTCAATGAGACAATAGCATTTTAGGCTTCATGGGCCTTTCAACTATGATATGAATTTACCTCTGTATGTTGAGTGGGTCTTGGCCTACTTTGGTAGATGGTTCTGCTCATTTGTAAAAGATACATACGCTCCTATCTCTACATGTTGAAGTATTTCATTTCTTTTCTGTCATTTCTAAAGAAAAACAATGTGGAGGTAATACTTGGTCTTTAAATATTTTTTGTCCCAAGAGTACAAAAACAGCATCTGAGCCTCCTTTGGCTCCCCCTGTGTCTGAAGAAGAAGATGAAGAAGAGGAGGAAGAAGAAGATGATAATGAGCCTCCACCAGTTATTGCACCAAGACCAGAACATACAAAATCAGTAAGTCATAAGTAACTATGTCCAAATGATTCAAAAGATGCCCTTTGGAACATGGACTTAGAATATGATAATTAACTAATACCTATAGAGCATCTCTTATGTTCTTAGAACTAGAGTATAAGATATAGCCCTCATGTTGTGGCTGCTACTTGAAGATAGAAGATTATTACATTAACTCGATAATACCAATAATAATATATAGAACCACCAAATTATAAAGCTGCAGAAGTTAAAATAGGGACAGAAATCCACATGAATCAGCTAGGATTCTGCATAGGCAGAGGCAGTAAGACCCGAATTACCAGACCCATGCATAGGGACCTCAATATGATCAAAGTACATTATATGTATGTATGGAAATGTCTGAATGAATTCTCTCCATGCAATTAATATATGCTAATTTTTAAAAAGTGTAGCTCACAAGATCTTTCAATGTCTGAGTTCTGGATGAAGCACCTTGAAGTTCTTTTTTAATAGGCAATCACTTGTCTTTAAGAACTCACTGAATAACAGTGACTTCATGTCACACTTTTCCCTTGATCTGGTATTTTAATTGTGGAGTGTTTGGGGTTGTTTTTGTCTTTTAGATCTATACTCGTTCTGTGGTTGAATCCATTGCTTCACCAGCAGCACCAAATAAAGAAGTCACACCACCTTCTGCTGAGAATGCCAATTCCAGTACTTTGTATAGGAATACAGATCGTCAAAGGAAAAAATCCAAGATGACAGATGAGGAGATCCTAGAGAAGCTAAGTGAGTGTTTGTGCATCAATACTTTCTTCATGAGGGGGTTTCTTTTTTTAAAATAATTTTATTTCCATATAATCGTTGTACAGGGGGATGCATTTGATACTTCCATATGTGCTTACAATATATCTTAGTTGGATTTACCCCCTCCATCATTCTCCCTCTTCCCCGCTACCCCCTTCAAGGCAATTCCAACAGGTTTTATTCTTCCATTTTCATATATGGATACAAAATACATCCATGAGATTCACCCTTATTCCCCCTTTCCTTGTACCCCCCCTCATTGGTACCAACTCCTGGAAAAGACTTATTTTTCCCTCTTGCCATTCATTTGTTTCACTAAGCATATATTGATTGTCCAAGGGGGTTTTTCCATAGTACTTCAGGTCTGTTTATATCGTGCTTTAATCAAATACTCATTCTGTTTCACCATGCTCTCCTAACATTCAACAGCTTTCTGTATGGTACATTATATTACATTCATATATAGATGGATTATTTGAATATTTTTTATTCTCTAACATTTTCTTTATCATAAGAAGGTTTCTTATAAACCACTTAGAAGGAAATTTGATTATTTAGAAATAAGAATCTGCTTGTATAAACTCTAGGATTTTTGAAATTGTGAGGTGAAAAGTTTGGGATTTACCGTATGTGTCAGATCACTCCCACCCTCACACTCCTACTTTGGTAAAAGTTAAATATTTTTACTTGAAAAAGTCAGTTAAGGTGAAAACTTGACAAAACACATTAAGTAGTAAGTTTTATTTTCAGATTACACTGCCCAAGGGGATAAAATAGTCTGATAAAATATCTTCTGATCATACCTCAGGGGTTCCAACTGACAGATCATGCTAGAAAAGTCAACCTAAATGCCCAGCATAATCAAAGCTTGTGACCTCAGATAATGTAGATGTTTCTCTTAAATGAGGAACATTTCTTTGTGGGGAGGGAGGGAGAACCAGCAAATGCAACCGTTTCCCTTTCACAGTGTCATTAGTGTATACATCCTTTTGTGCACGCACACACAGTTACCCCAGTTTGACAAAATACTCAACATCTAGTTATAGTTAGTTTTCTGGATTATAAAGATAAAAAAAAATATGTTCTCTACTGAAAAGAGTCAAAGGTCTGAGAATCACATATGTTAAACTCATACAGAATGGCTAGATATTAGCAATCAATATCCCCAACTTGACTAAGTCCAACTCATCCTTCAAAACTTTATCCACTTTGAAACAGCCTGGCTTTCCTCTCTCAATTTGCTTTAAGTTTCCCTTTTCTTTCCTATGTTTATATTGTAGTAAAACTTATACTGTACTTGTCTGTTTCCTTTACTACACTATGATCTCAAAGGTAAGGACTGAGTGTTTTTTTTTCCTATAGTCCAGTTCCTAGTAAGTGCCTTTTATATAAAGGTACTCAACAAATGCTCATCAAGGAAGTGAAAAAAATGAACAAACTATAGTGTCTTTACAGAGTTGCTACTTATCTGTTCTATGCAAGAAACTTGGAGGACACAATAGAGAGATAATCTCCCATCATGAAGAAACTTATGATTTTCTTTTTAAGATAAGATTTAATACCATGAGACAATTAGAGAATAAGAGATGATCTCTTTTCATATGTTTTAAAATCTAAAAAACCTGAGAAATTTCAGCTGTAGGTCACAGGAAAGCTCTGCAGAGGTGGTAGTTGGGCTATTTTCCCCTTCAGGGGATTTGACTATGTCTGGACATAGTTTTTATTGTCACAATTCAGACAGTGCTACTGGCATATAATGGATAAAGTCTAGGGATGCTTCTACAATGCACAGGACACCTCATTTCCCTTCTCCTTCATAAGAAAGTATTATTCAGTCCAAAATGTCAATAGTGCTGAAGTTGAAACATTTCAAGCTGGAAATACTTAGACAGGCAGTGGTTGGGGTTGTAGCTGTAAGCGCTCACAACTGGAATGGCCGGAATTCAGCTGACTACATGATTAAATATATGCTTCAAGCACCAGTATCAACCATTTGCTGTAATAGCAACCACAATAATTCACATTTACTGAGCACTTTCTGAGCTGGCCCCTTTATATACATTATTGGTAATTCCTTGGTAGATAAATTTGAATGTCCTCATTTTACAGAACACTAAAAGTAAGTTTTAAAAACCTTAAGTGACCACGTCACCAAACTACTGAGTGGCAGAGCCCTAGTTTGACCTCCTATGTATCTGTATGCATTCAAAGCTTACATTTTTCCATTACCCACTTTGCCTCTGCATATACCAACTCTTCATGTATAGAATGGAAGGAAGAAAAGAAAGAATTGCCTAGATAATTTAAGTTCAGTTATTTAGATTATTGCCTCGGTTTCTTACTTTGTTTTATATATGTACACATGACCTATGAGATACTAGAGTTTTAAAATATAATAGCCTTTCCTTAGAAAGATGGCTATTATTTGGTATGTTTCAAATATCAGATTTATTATAGCAAAAATGCATTTATACCTTTTATATGTTATGTGGGAAGCAAGCATTATTTTTCTGGGCTGAAACCTTGCTTTACTTGCAAACTGCAATGTTGCTGGACCTTTCCAATTTATTTTTTATTCTCTTGTGCACTGAGCAACATGATAAAGAAGGGAAAGCTAATTTTGATTACATTTTTATTAAAAGTTGTTTTTTTTTCTCTTTTGAACTTTATCCTTGGTCCTAGACAGAATGAATATCCCTATAGCCAATGGGCCACCTGTGACTTCCGACCTTGACAGGGACAACCTACAGACAAATGGGGAGGTGCTTGTTTATAACAAGTAGATACAAGCTGAACTGTACTACTAGGTCTGCTGAGTTGAGCTTTCCTGCTCCTGTTCTACCATCACTCTCTCTGTGCCTTCTCTCTGCCATTATACACTGGTAACCATAGACCAGTCATTTAGCTCCACTAAGCCTCAATCTCTTCCCTGTGAAATGGAGATAAAAATCATAACTCTATTCTAGAACTAAGTCTATAGAATGGATTTTAGGAAGCTCAACTATGATTAAGAGGACAGGTATTAAAGTCAGAGAGACCCAGATTCAAATTACAGACTCATTGCTACTAATTATGTCACATTGGCCCAATTATTTAACTTTCCTGGCTTTTTACTTCCTCATCCAAAAGTTGAAATAATAATAGCTCCAGCTTCATAGCATTATGGTAATCAAATGAGAATAATGCATGTAAAAACATCAGCAAATGTACCTGGCACCCAACAGAGGCTTGATAAATGGTAGTTATTATTATATTACATGAGTATAAAGCCTTAATAAGATAACTTAATGGGACAAGATCTGAAATGAGTTGTAACTAGGCCTGAATCATAGATACAGCCTAGCTGTGTGTCCTTAGGCAAGTTTCTTAACCTCTCTGAACTTCAGATTCTTCATCTGAAAAATGGAAATAATAGTACTCAGATAATAAGAGTTTTGTGAAGACTAAATGAATTAAAGTATGTAAGACATCTAGTACAATAGTGTACATTATTATACAATAGTTTAAAATTATTACACTATTTTTATAAAATAAGAGTGACCATATTTTTCAGTACAAAAAGTGGAGGCATAGAGTCTTACAATTGGACAGAATGAAACCAAGAATAATCTCACAGATATGGTCCCCATATAGTAATCATTAAGAACTTTGGAATCAGGGGTGCCATTGGACCTTGGGGAAGGAGTAGAGCATCCTGTGCTAAGAGACAAAGGAGAGGGGGAAAGGAGGCAGGGAAGTAGAGGGATGGCCAGCAACCAACACCAAAGTGGACCCCCCAAGCATGAGAAAGAGGAAATGGTAGCCTCTACTTAATCGTCTTCATCTTGAACCTCAGGGATCCAATTGCTAGGAGGTGGGTAGCCCAAACCACAAAGCCATCAGACTATTCATCTTCCACACAGATACTGACCATGGGGGCCAGACCAAGGGATCATTAATGGCTGAAATGATCCTCTTTCAGTTTTACACAGACAGATAGCCTAGGTCTGGCTTGTTCATTGTGGTCTCTCTGGATCTGTTGGAAAATAAAGAAACCCCTACATGTTAGTGAAAATTTTCAAAAGATGCTGACTGTCAGCAAAATTGTGCAATACAGAAAATTTGTCTTCACCCTCCTCCTCTATGGCCCCACAATCACTACTCCTGTTCCTCTCCTCCCCCTAGCATTCTCCACTCAAACTCTTCTTCTAATTCACTGTCAGATAGAACACTGTGTGTGATATTAACTTAGAGAATGATTTTACTTTTGCTCAGGAATCAAAACCTTCATTATGCTAAAGGGATAATCTTTTAATGGTGGGAGTTTGGTTTAACTTAGTATGCCAGAGAATATACTGGTGGCTTACAGAACAAATCCTAGTGTTTTCAAATACTAGTATTTAGTGATTTGTTAAAACCTTGTACTTTAAAATGAATAATTTGTTTTTTATTTAGAAAATTGTTCTAGTAGGAAATTATTTTGATGTTGTTATCCTTTATATTCCTTTTGCTTTTGCTTTGATGATTTTTCACTTTTCTCTGTATTGTGTCAGAATGTCTTTTCTGTAATTTCTAAAAGCAAATTATAATGGCTCTGATGAAAGAGATCACTTGAAAGGCTTGTTTTATGACTGGGAGTTGTAAAAAAGACCTTCTGTACACTTGCCTAATATCAGTAGGTGGCAGCACATACTCTCCCGTGAAGGCTAATGGAGGTGGGGACGCCATTTTAACTGAGTAACAGTTCAATTCAGAAGCTGAATCTCATCAAAATGGTTGCCTTTTGGTAATCTTCATGAAAGGATTTATTTCCATTTTTTTAAACCCACATACCATGGAAATAAATGGTTGAATAATTTACTACCATAACGGAACCCTGCCAATAGGAATTGGTCATAATTCAGAAAGTGGCTTGGGCTGAGTCTTATTTGCTTTTGATCAGTCTATGGAAAAGAGTTTGCTCAGCAACTTAACAGTAAAGCTTTCTTAGAAAACTATAAACTGCCTAATACGACTATGGTTTCAAGTGACTTTAAAAATCATCATTTTATTTAAAAAAAGATCCAGGTGCTTATCTATTTATAACTGATTTCAAGAAGGATGACTTTTGGTAGTGTAGGAATCTGTTAGGCAATTTGAAAAACAGAATAGCAACTCAGAAATTGCTAAGGTGGTAGAATTCTATATCTATAGCTTAAATAAAATATATTCTTCAACCCTTCTTAAACCATGGGGAATTTACAAAAGGAAATGCCTAATTTTATTTGAGTTTAATTCAACAAACATTACTGAGTACTCTATATATTTCATATACAGCATTTGTGTGAGTACACACTGAGGCTTTATAGGCAAATAAGACGTGGCTCTTGTCCTTAAGACACAGTCTAAAAGGGACTGTCAAACTGACAGGTGTATAATCCATTAAGGACAGAGGAAGACAGCAAGAGCATAAGAGAGAGAAAAAAACAATATAATAGCACAGAGAAAGGAAGTTATTAACTTTATTCACAGGGATCAGGGAAGGCTTCCTAGAAGAGGCAGTATCTGAGTTTTGAAAGATGAACGGGAGGTTGCCACAGAGAAAATGTAGGAAAGCATGTCACATGAAGAAGACTTAAAGGCACATTTGTAGGAATTCGAACTTATTTACTGTTACTTAAATGATCAATGGTGGAGAGTTTTAATGGAGTTGTAGTAGAAGTACCTAAACTTTTAAGGAGGAGTTGGTTATGAATTACAATTAGTTTGCTATAGTCACAGCATAAGGTTCTAGTGTTGAAAGCTAAGGTGCAGAATCAAGCAGGAGTGAGATTGTGAGGAACTTGCATTCCATGCCAAGGACTTTGGACCTTACTCTATAGGTACCATCAGGAACCATCAGGATATCCTGAAGCAGAGAATTACATGGTTGAACCAGTTCTTTACTTGGAGCATCCTGGGATAGGTATGGAGGATAGACAGGATTAGGTAGAGGTGGAAATAGTAACTCCAGTTAAAAGGCTATTGGAAGAGCCCAGGCAAAGGATCATAAGAACCCAACTAAAGCTGTAATAAGGAAGGGACACATTCAAAAGTGGTCTCAGAAGTAAACAGCTACAGAGCCAGGACTCAGTAGACAACTACCTGTTGGAAGTCAAGGTCAGGGATGGGTCAAAGATGATTCCAGGATTTCTGACCTGGCTACTTAGTGAATGGGGATGAACAGTACCACTGAGATGGGAAATACAAGAGAAAATGTATTATAACTACTCATCTATTAGCTAAGACTTATTTAATCTCATTGAAATGTGGACTTCTGTTACAGAAAAAGATGAAAAAGCAATGAAGACTCCTCAAGAATCTGATGAATAATCCATGATTGAAGCAGATTTAGTTGATTATCTTTCTATTATTAAGACTTAATGAAGTTGTCAAGTTGTCCACTAACCCAGAAAATAGATCTTTGTTTAATTTCACATGAGGTATTATCTGTAGTACACTGTAGAGCATTTGAATGCATATTTTTCTTGTTCTCTTCACTTAGTCGACAAATATTTGTTCAGTGGCAGTTCAGTGCTGTAGGCACTAAAATTAAAGGATGAAAAACCAAGTTTCCTGACCTCAAGAAAAAGCATGTAAGTTTCATTAGAGGGATCAAAAGAAGACTTCAGAAAGGAGGGTGCTTTCAGATTATATTTAGATGATAATTAGGAATTCATGAGTTAGATAGAAAAATGAATGGGAAAAGCATATGCAAAGACTAGGCACTAAGTCTAAAGTAGGAGGGATGGAGAGAGAGCATAATAATACTATCAACTTAGACTGGTTAGGCAGATGGTGCTGGGGGGGGCAGGTGAATGGCCTTCTGTGCTCAACTAAGGAATATGACCTTGATTCTGTAGTGAGGAGGAACTTTTGAGAGATGGTTCAAGGATGCTTTGGGAAACTGAGGAAGAATGACAGTAACTGCTGACAGGTACAAGGTTTCTTTGTAGAATAATGAATTTTAAAAAATTAAATCATGATGATGTTTATATAAATCTGTAAATATATTGAAAACTATTGAACTGTACACTTTAAATGAGTGAACATTATGGAATGTAAATTATATGTCAATGATGTGGGTCAAATGTTTGGATCACTAGATAAAACTTTTTCATTAGACTCATCCCTCTTCAACATTGCCCTCAGCACACAACTTGGTGCATAGTAATTAATAGATATTTGTCCTGTAGAATTGAATGTAATCTAGTACTCAACTTTATCACAATTCAGAGAAGATGGTGATTTTATTAAATCATCTATACAAATTCCTGGATGTTTTAATCTCCTAATCTATGTTATCACTCCTTTTTACAAATGTTGGGTTGTAATCAGTCCTTTTTTATTTCTCAAACATCATCAATTTTTCATATAAGCAACATGAATTATTATTACCACATTCATAAATATATTACATTTTAATTTTTAAACCGAAAAGTAACAATTCTAATCATGTGGGAGTATTTGTCTAATTTTGTATTGATCATTGACTTTGCTAGGTTGATTTTCATTACTAAAGGGAAATAAGTCAGGTGCCATTGGCTCACACCTGTAATCCTAGCTATTGGGAGGATGAAATTGGCAGTATCATTGTTCAAGGCCAGCCTGGGCAAATAGTTCAGGAGACCCCATCTCCAAAATAACCATACCAAAATGAACTGGAGGTGTGGCTCAAGTGGTAGAATGCCTGCTTTGTAAGTGTGAAGTCCTGACTTCAAACCTTAGTCATTCAAAAGAAAATAATAATAAAGAGAAAGAAATAAATCAATTTCAATCTCTTCTCTCTCTCTCTCTTTCTCTCTCTCTCGCTCTCTCTCCTTCTTCCTTCCCTCTCCCTCCCTCCATCCCCTTACCTGTTTCTCAGGAAGCATCGTGAGTGTTGGGGATCCAAAGAAAAAATATACAAGATTTGAAAAAATTGGTCAAGGGTAAGTGATGGTTATTTGAAATATCAAAAGATGAACAACAATGTACATTAAAGCTCAATAACTGCTTGGAATCCTGGTTATTTGCGCTTCTCATTTGTTTTGCATTCTCAGTATTAGCCTTTCCAGTTGGCATGCTGATTAATTAACCTAGGAACACATTCTGCTGGAATCTTCACTATCATTGAACTGAAAGGGAATTTTGTTTTCTTGTGGTACTGGGGATCAAACCAAGGGCATTGCATAAGCTAGGCAAGTGCTCTACCACTGAGCTACATCCCCACCTTCTGACAGTGAGTTTTATAGGGATGTTTTGATCCCCATATTGTTAGAAGATTCAAACGGATTCATCTAAAAACAGAGTTACAGGAACAGCTAGTTTATATGAATATCTCTTTATCCTGTTCCCCTCCATCAATATGGACAGCATACTTAAGTTCTTATTTATTTGTCAAATAGGAAAGTGCCAGAATGAGGGTGGTGAAAATCTATTGAATGGTCTTGAGGTAGGTGGAGTTAACTGAGTTTGGGGGAAACAGATCAATAATCCCTAAGTGAGACAAGCATACATCATTTTCACCCAGTTATTTGTTAAAGATAAAGGTCCCCAGATCCCACTGCCAGAGATTTATTCAGAAGTCTACCATAAACTCCAGTAATTAGAACTTTGCAAAAGTTCCTCAGATCATCCTAGTCATCGACTAGACATGTGACCCATGGTGTAAGGTGTAAGATCATTCACTGCAGCTAAAGTTAGGTGTCACCACTTCTGCAAGATAATTATAATTAGGTATATCTCTCAGGCCTCAGTGTGAAACTAAGCCAGAGGGTGAGAGTGGGCAACAGGATTTGAAATGGCTACATTTTGTGTCAAGAGCTGTGCCTTCCCTAGGCCATGTGCAAACCTCAACTCACTTTCTTCATTCCCAAACAGTGAGTACAACAAGATGGGTTGAAAAAAAGCAATATTATATACTAAAGAGGTTCAGAAAACAAAAATTAGCTCTTAGGTTTTACTTTAATGTGTTTGTGTCACTGGTAGAACAGAAAATAAGGGAGAGATATACACTCTACTTGATAATAGCATTCCTGGTCCTCTGTTCAGTGTGGTAGCCATCAGCTATATTTGGCTGTTGAGCACTTGAAATGTTGCTGGTCCAAAATGAGGTGTGCTGCAAGTATAAAATATATGCTTAATTTCAAAAACTTAGTGTGAAAAAAGAATGTACACAATCTCATTGATAAACTATATATTGATTGCATGTTGATATGATAGTATTTTATATATATTGGGTTACATAGAAATATTATTGAAATTAATTTTACTTTTAACAAATCTTTAATTCATCTCTAAGAAATTTAAAATATGGTTCACATAGTACTTTTTATTTTTAAAATATTATTTTTAATGGATACATAATAATCACACATTTATGGTCAGCAATGTGACATTTTGGTATGTGTATACACGTTGCATAATGTTCAGATCAGGGTAAGCATATCTATTTCCCCAAAATGTATCATTTCTTCGTGATAAAAACATTCAAAATCCTTTCCTCTAGCCTTTAAAAACATACATTATCATTATCTATAATACTGTTCAATAGAACATCAGAACTTCTTATGTCTTTCTAACTATATAACTTAGTATTCATTGACCAAACTTTCCCCATCCTTGCCTCTCCCCTACTCTCCCCAGCCTTTGGTAACCACCATGCTACTTTCAACTTCTATAAGATCAAATTTTTTACATTTCACATATGTGTGAGATCATGCAGTACTTGTCTTTCTGTGCCTAGTTTACTTCACTTAACATAATGGTCTACAGTTCTTTTTGCAAATGACAAGATTTCATCCTTTTTGTGGTTGAATACTATTGAATACTGTTCCATTTTATCAATTCATGAGTTGATGAACACATAATTTCATTCCATTTTTTGGCTATTGCAAATAGTGCTACAGTAAACATGACAGGGCACATGGCTATTTGACATACTGATTTCATTTCCTTTGGGTGTTTACCAGTAGTTGTATTGCTGGGTCATATGGTAGATCTATTTTAGGGGAGGTGTTTCCACACTGTGGAACTACCAACAGCGTACCAGAGTTCCCTTTTCTGCACATCCTCAACAGCACTTGTTATCTTTAGTGTTTTTGATAATAGCTATTCTTACTGAGGTGAGGTGATCTCTCATTTTGGTTTTGATTTGTGCTTGCCCTTATGGTTAGTGACACTGAGTATTTTTTTCATGTGCCTGTTGGCCATTTGTATAACTGCTTTTGAGAAATTTCTATTTAGATTTATTGCCCATTGTTAATCAGGGTTTTTGCTACTAGGTTTTTAGAGTCCCTTATATTTTCTGGATATTTATTTATTTATCTATCTATTTGTCTATCTGTTTGTGGTACTAGGAATCGAACCTGGGGCATAATGCATGCTAGGCAAGCACCTTACCACTGAACTACATCCCCAGCCCTAGCCCTTGTCAGATGTATACATTGAAGATATTTTCTACCATTCTGTAGGCAGTGTCTACACTCTCTTTTAGAATGTTTTCTTTGCTGTGGAGAAGCTTTTTAGTATGATGTAATCCCATTCGTCCTATTTTTGCTTTGGTTTATGGCTCACATTATATTTCTAATGGATAGCATTTCTTTAATAGTAGGTTTAAGTAAGGCCTATTTGTTTATTTATTTCTAAGGTGCTTGTATTACAAAGATGTTTTGGAAGAGATGAGAACTGGAGATGTTATGATTTTGTTTTGATTATTCCTTCCCACTGAGCCACAAATAGCATTGAATGTTAAAGGGAAAAAGTTAGCGATGGTTTCAAATATCTCCCAGGTAATGAAGCAAGACTAATTCCTCCAAAAACAAAGATTAGGCCACCAAGTGATTTTGCATACCAAGAAAGTTTCCCCTTTAGCAGTTATTTGTACCTCTGAGTTCTAAAGATGAAAAAGAGAGTAATTTTGATGCATCTTTGTAAAGTCTTACCCTCTAAAATGAAATATCAAAGCAGAAATCCTGCTTGTCACTGCAGAAAATGTCTATTTTCAATTCCCAGTCAGTACATCATTTTAAAGAATGATTGAACCAGCTATTTGTCAGTCATAGGCCCAATAAAAATTTTAATAAGTCTTTAGAGGGTAGGAAGTCTACTTTTTCCTACCTTTCATCTCCTCTAATGTCTAACACAGTGCTTTTGCACTTAATAGGTCCTCAAAAAATTTTTGTATAGTTCTGATCAATAGCCAGGCCAGACTCAAAGATCAACTGTTCCTGTGTCTGCTACCCCCACCTCTCTGGGACTTTCTTTGCCTCAATAAATATTTGTTGGACTAATGAAAATGTTTGTCTTTTTAGCTCATCCTTTCCTCTGTCCTCTTGTCTTTTCATTTGTATAGACATATTGGTTCTGCTTTTTATGTTTCTCTTTCTCTCATTTTTTCAGTGTGTTTTCATCTCTTTGTCTCTTACAATGACTGGTCTTCCTCACCATTCTTCATTCTTTATTCTTTTTTGTGCATGTTGGATTCATCTTTCTAGTACACATTTTCACATACACTCCCAACCCAAATGGTCATATTATAAAATCAAGGTGTATTTTTTTTTTGCAAAATTAAGATGTGTTTTAAAAATATCTTTTAAGGTATAAGTTAGTAACTTAAATCTGTTTACTGGAATTTTATCACTTAATGGAGCCATTTAACCTTTCTCTTAGTTCACTGTATGCTCTCTGTTCTTAAGTTTTGAGTGAATGAGCAAAATATTTCTTTCTCTCTAGATAAATATCCCACTGATATTAACTTTGGTTTTAATTAAATGGCTCTCAACTGATTTTTGCATGAATTATTGGCCTAAGCTAGGCAAACTAGTTTCTCCTCTCAATATATAGAACTTTTATTTTCTTTTCATTAAGTCTGGGTTTTTTTGTTGTTTTGCTTAACCTATTAATCTGCTGACATTGGTGCTAGGAATAATCAGCCCCAGTATTCCATTTTCAGCTTCAGGGAGCACAACAGCACACTCTTGGGATCTGGATTTGAGAAAAACCTCTTCATTAATCACCCTCATCTACTTGGAAAACTAAATTTTTCCAGTATGGGTTTCTGCCATCCTAGCTTTCAGGCCTGAGGCCAGAGAATTAGGCTCCATCACCCATAAATCATGTTCAGAATTTAATGTCTAATAATTTGAGACCATAACTGTAAACCTAAGGCTAAAAATATTATTTCACCAAGTTTGCTATGAAAAACGTTCTGTAATTGGCCACCAAATCCAGACATTTTGAGTAGATGGGTGAAAGGGAGGGGGGAGGAAGGAAGGAAGGAAGGAAGGAAGGAAGGAAGGAAGGAAGGAAGGAAGGAAGGAAGGAAAGAAGGAAGGAAGGAAGGAAGGAAGGGAGGGAGGGAGGAGGGAGGGATTGGTTCTCCCCCAAATTATTATTAACTCAGTAACATGAGTTTGTCAGAGACATAGCTGGTGGAAAGTAAAAGAACCTGCACGCTCTAGAATAGTTATGTAAAAGAACTTGTTCAGTGAATGGGGTAGTGTAAAGCAACAAAAGCAAATATTTTCAGTCAACAGTTATCACTGGCAAACCTGTATAATTCCTGAATAAGCAGTAGCTATGTAACAGAGGCTTGAATTTACTAACGGTGGCATGTGTCCTCACATATTTCTCACTAATGTATTTGAATTCATTTTATGGCTTTTCCTTAGATGAAAAAGCACTGAAAAATAGACTTCATTTTTCTATTATATTCATATTGTCTTTTCACCAATATAATGGAAAAAAATTTTGTAAAGAAGCAGCTCAGAAGAGATGGTTTAGACCCAGTTTAACTAATATCTTTTTTAATTTAATGAAATACTATTGAGTGCGCACTATCTGTATTGCAGAGTAGTAGATAAGAACTAGGTTCTAGGAGTCCATAGTGGCCTCTATATTCCTTGTCCCTCTGGCAAAAAAGAAAAAAAGGAGATTTACATCAAGAAATAGACAGATGATGGTACAGTGCTTGCCTAGCATACACAAGGCCCTGGGTTTGATCCCCAACACTGAAAAAAAAATGGAAGAAATGAGCAGATCCCATACACATGCCTTTCCCCCAACATTTTATCCCCACATTCATCTTCACTGTCATCTTTCCCATGAATAAATACCTCTTTAGCTGCCTAGTCTTAATTGAGCTTTCCTGTCTCATGTTCTTCTAAATCCTGTTGATTACACCTGTATCAGTTTGTATTTACTACTTATATCTTAGTTCATCTTAAGACTGTGAAGACCACAGAGGAATAAAGTGAGAATTTTTAGAAAAAGTGAAGAAAAAAGCCATTATTCCAAACTCAGAAGGCTGTGGGCGAATTATTTAAGCATGAGCTTTCTCATTCATAGTAAAGTAGAATGCATATAACTCGTAAGGTTGTGAAAAGTAAATAAGAGAGGGCATTTAAAGTGCTTAGCACAGTGCATGGCACATTTAAGTAGTCAGTCACTGCTAATTATTATTAGGTATAAAAAAACCCCACCAATAGTGTTAGTATTATACAGAAGCAGAATGCAATAAGTATTATAAGGGGATAGAGAGTTGGGGCAAATGATTTACAACCAGGGAGGGGGTATAAAGAAGGATTTGTAGAGAAGAATGCATTTCGTTTGTGACCTGAAAAGCTGTAAGAACTTAATGATTAATATTTTCAGTCAACAGTTATCACTGGCAAGCCTGTATAATTCCTGAATAAGCAGTAGCTATGTAACAGAGGCTTGAATTTACTAACGGTGGCATGTGTCCTCACATATTTCTCACTAATGTATTTGAATTCATTTTATGGCTTTTCCTTAGATGAAAAAGCACTGAAAAATAGACCTTATTTTTCTATTATATTCATATAATAGAAATATACTCATATTAATGAGTAGAGATTGTGGGGAGGTTCATTTGAATGAATTGAATAAATATTTACTTTCCAATATATGTTTCTTTCACTTTGGTATCCGTAGGTCTGCAACAGTGTCTGCCATAAATAAGTATTTGTTGACTCCTCATCGAAAAGACCAAAAGAATGAAATCAATAGTGTCAGTTCTAGTGACAGTCAAAGATCCAGTGTGGCAGGACAGTTAACAGGAAAAAAAATGGCATGTGTTATGAAACAAATTGAGAGATACAGGCTACACTGTGTGTATTAATCACCTTTTTTCACTGTGACAAAATACCTGACATAAACCACTTAAAGGGAAGAAGGCTTTATTTTGGCTTATGGTTTCAGAGGCTTCTGTCCATGGCCAGCTGGCTCCATTGCTCTTACGTGTATGGTGAAGCAGAAATCATGGTAGAAGGGCGTGGTGGGTAAAAGCTGCTCACGTCATGGCAGCCAAGAAGCAGAGAGCGTGACAGGAAGGGTCTGGGGGATAAGACATACCTTTCAATGGCACATCCCCAGTGACCTACTTCTTCCCTCCAAGCCCTACCTCCTAAAAGCCTATTCAGCTATGAAGTCATCTTTTCTGTTTTGTGCCTGTGTTTTACAGATGGTTATATATAACTTCCTCATTCTTTTAAACATATGCACAGTGTTTTGTTGTTTGAATGAATGATAATTTATTTAATCATGCCCCCATTGATGGATATTTAATTTGTTTCTGACATTTTGCTATTATAAACAAGACTTCAGTGACAATCATTATAATTAATTCATTTCATCCCTATGAAAATTTAACATTAGAAGAAATTCCTAATAGTGGAATTTTTACATGAAAGGATATGTGCATTTTTAATTTCCTAGTTTCCCTCCACAGAGGTTGTTCCATTTTCTAGTCTATCAACAAGGTATGAGCATGCCTCTTTGCTTACATCCTTGCCAGCACAGCTGTATTTGTTTTTTTGGGATTATAGTACTACAATAAAAACCCATACCCATAGAGGTTTTAAAACAGAAAATGCATAAGAAAAGAACTCTAACAGTTGAAAATGTGTGGCAAAACAAAAGATTATCCTGAAGAATTCATTGGCCAATGTAGTATGGTTCTACCATATGTATATGATGCGGAAGTATTGTGTCATATGTCCATACAAATTAATCAGCCATGCAAGTGACGGTGGGAACATTTCTTGAAACCATTTTCCTCTTAGACAAAGTTATACAACCGGTCAAAGGAATTTTTTGTAACATTTGGGTCTTTGCCAGTCATATCATTATAGAGAATAACAATATGATCAATTTGTTGATAATTGCAAACAAGCTTTACTACTAGCTCATGTGGAATCAAACTCTCAATCCCTGTCCCTCTAAATTAATTTTAATTTTAAGGCTAGAGCAAGTAAATGTATCATGCTAGGTATTTTTTAGATTTATTCCTGCTACTCAATGAGGAGCCCCTTTCTTATGCTAACATAAACTTTCCATGTTGAAGATAAATAGTTCTGAATCTTAATTTCTTAAAGGATTTGATGAATGACAGCTTGGTTTAGAGAGCTTGGCAAAGCAATGTACAGCACAGAACTCAAGGAAAAGTGCTAAGTGTAAAACCTGACTTGCTTTTTACTTGTTGTTGTTCAGGAAACCATGGGCAAGAGCAGAAACTGGTGTCTAGTGTGCTTACAGAAGTTCTTCTTTGGGTAGAACCAACCACTCCAAAAGTATTTGCTTCCTCTTTGTATCTATTTTGAGCCACAAGGTAGGAACCTACTAGGAAGCACTAAATAGATGTAGTCTCTGCTTTATAATAGGCTTTGTCATGTGGGAGATTGGAAATGCATTAGCATTTGTGAAGAACAGTGTTTATGGAGCAATGGAAGATGCCCTTTATTCTACTTAATTCTCCTAAATGCCCTGTGTTATGTGCTGTCCCTTATAAAGAAAGATGATGCCACTCAATCAGCCACCATTAGCAGACTTTGTACTTTAAGCTGTTTTTTTTCCTCCATCCATAGTAGTGAGCATGTATTAAGCCACCTTCCCCCCTTTCCTCTTGTAACCAGTGGTGCACACTATGAAGCAGCTGCTTAGACTTCATGTTGGATTGAGTAGCTGATTTATCTGGTCTTTCCAGGGATTAAGCTTTGTAACTGTGGACTTATTATCACTAGACTATAACCCACTGAGCTCTTTGGCCTCGCACCCATAATGTGTAACAGCTCTATTTAAAAGTATATGACCATGAATGCTCTGGAAGAAGTCATGCCTTAGCCAAAGAACAGAAAATTCCACCATTAAAACTTAAAATCCTACTAATTAAAGATTATATCATCTGGCCCTGGCTGCATTCTGTGTACTTATATGGTGGGGTGACATGATTTTTACGTAATTTTACTTTTTACCTTAGAGATAAATTTTTGAGAAATGAATTACAAAAATTCATTTCTGGTGCTCTTTTTGGAAATGTTATTATGTACAATGGTAACAGCATTTGTTGCCATTTCTGAGCCCTAAAGGATACTCAGGTCAGTTAAGAACTTAATCTCCACTTAGGATGATTATTTTTTACATCTACTTTTAGGTCTCAAAAAAGCAAGCAAGCAAATATATGATAGTGTCGAGCAACATACATATCTGTATATTTATGTCAAGTACATTAATATAGAGAGACAGTTTCTAGATAAAGTCTGCAAGTAATAACTTTCTTAAATTTTCAGCAGAAGATAAAGCCCAATTCTAAAAACTAACTCCAGATCTAGTCCAGTTTCAGACATATGGCAAATCTTAATTAAGTCAGCACAGGAAAGCCACCTTGAATGGTTATGTCAAAAGAATCAAAAGAATGTCAAAAGAATCCTGGGACAAACTAAATGACTTAAAAGTGGCATGTGGACTAAGTAAGCAAAAATTAAGAGGCAAGATAATATTTAGGGAAGGCAGCTTACTATAACAGATACAAATGTCAGCTTTGGGAAGTACCACACTTTCACCTAGCGTTCATGAAAAATGCTAAAGATCTATTAAAAATATGACATGATAGTTAAGAGCATGAGCTATGGAATTAAATAATGGGTTTTCTTTTCTTTTCTTTTTTGGCAGTACTTGGGTTTGAACTCAGAGCCTCCCACTTGTTAGGCAGGCATGTTACCACTTTAGCTATGTCCCCAGCCCTTTTTTCTTTGGTTATTTTTTAAATAGGGTGTCCTGTTTTTGCTCCCCCGGCCTGGAACGTGATCCTTCTATTTATGTATGCCTGTTGCATAGCTGGCGTGACAGGTGTGTGCTACTATGTTCAGCTTACTGGTTTAGAAGGGGTCTTGCTAGCTTTTGCCTGGGCTGTCTTCCAGCTGTGATCTTCCAGATCTTCCCTCCTGAATAGCAGGAATTTACAGGTGTGAGACACTACTCCTGGCGAAACTGATGCATTTTAAAGCTCAGCTGCTGAATAGCTAATCTTGGGCAAGGTACTTACCATTTCTTAATTTCAGTGTACTTACTTGTAAAATGTGGACAATAGGGTTGTATAAGGTGTGCATTAAGCAGGATCATCCATTTACAGAGAGATAGAAGAGAGAAAAGTCTTAAGTTATATAGCCTTTTCTAGCTGCAGCAGCAGCAGTAGAAGAGAAGATGTAAAAAAAAAATCATGATAAATTGGGATTAAATTCCTGACTGTGACCTCATTAGCATCATATTTATACCTGTAAGACCTTAAATGGAACATCACCAGTCTTTTAGGTTCCCTCACTCTATTCCCACCAGATTCACCTTGGACCACATTGAGCCCTCTTGCCTTTTTCCTTTTTTCCCCAGTCCATGAGGTTCTCCAAGCCTCACTTTGCCCTTCTTTCCCTTCTGTAATGCATTTCCATGCTGAAATCAAAGTGACTTATCTAAACTATTAGTCCTACAGTGTTGCTACTCTGGCAGCTATTCAGGATCATGGTTTGGCATTGGCTTTTAGCAGGAAACATCAAAACATGATGAAGATTGCTGATAATTAAACTGACTTGTCTTGTGAGGAAAAGGGAGAAATAGTGAATTGTTTGCTTCTTTCTAGACCCTTTGGGCTAGATGCCAATGTTTCCATTTGAGGATTATGCACTTGGCCATGTCAGAGACTGTTGATAAAGCATCTACTGTGATGCCAAGAACTCAGCAAGTGCTTCTCATCACAGTGTAATTGATGATGCAGCCCAGTGGTTGAGCAATCTGTTGGTTTAATATTCTTCACCCATAGTGTAGGTTAACTGAAAGATCTGTAATTCAGAGTTAGGAGAACTTTGTTACTAGCTGTTTGTAGTGTGCATATCCCTGTCCCACTCTTTGAGCTTCAAATTTCTCATCTGTAATGATATTGAATTGGATAATCTCAGTTTTCCCTTGAGTCCTAAAAATACATATTTTTTTGCACCATCTGAGTAACTGAGATTTTTAAAATTTTATTTTATTTTGTTATTGTGGTACTGGGGGTACATTGTGACATTTACAAAAGTTCTTACAATATTTATAGTTGAATTCACCCCCTCCATCATTCTTTATCCCCCCTTCTCCTGTTCTTGGAATAGTTTCAACAGATCTCATTTTCCATTTACATATATGTGTACATAATATTTCCACCATATTCACCTCCTACACCCTTTCCTTAGATCCTCCCCCCTCCTACTGGTACCAACACCCTAGACAGAACCTGTTTTGCTTTCCTGTTCTCCATTTTTGTAAAAAAAAAAAAAAAAAAAGACGTTTTTGTTTGTTTAAGATAGCTATCCAGGGAGTTTTCTTGTGACATTTCCATGTATGTATCTATTATAACCTGAATTGGTTCATCTCCTCTATTTTTCGCCTTTCTACCATAGTCCCCTTCTTAGGGTGATTTCAACAGGTTTAAAAGCTCTACATTCACTCTTGTACAAGAAGTATATCAACCATATTCACCTTCTTAACTTCTTTCTTTTACCCTTTCCCTCTCGTTATATGAGCTCTCCTTAGCATGACCTGTTTTTCATGTTATTGCTGTATTTGAATTGGGCCTGTATTCCACATATAAGAGAAAACATGCAGCCTTTGGCTTTCTGAACCTGGCTAACTTCACTTAAGATGATGTTGGGACTGAGATTATATACACGTGTTGTTCTCCATACAGCAGTCTGTCTTCAGTAGAACGGAATGGGAGGATAAGAAAGATCAATGTAATTAAGTAGCTAGCATAAAAATCAAATTGACAATGTTGACCATTTTAGCACAACAGCCCCAATATATGAGAAAATTAACAATTTTAACCCTATTTTTATCAGTTTAATTTTTGGCATCCTTACATCCTAAAGTGCTGGAAGATACTGACTTTTAAATTAAGGTGAATTAAAGTTTTATTTTGTAAAAGTATGCATTAAGGTATGTTGATACACCCCAGGATATTGTCATGCTCATCTTTTGAGAATCAGTGGGACCTGTGGTTGGCTTGACCTTGTTTCTTTGAAAGCCTGTATATATACATGTGCTTCAGTTATTATAAGGAGAAGGTTCTCAGTTTTACCCTAAGAATTGCTTCAATTATTTATCTCTGTGAATTCCAGGCTATAAGTAATTTTTACCATTGTACTGTATTAATAGTTTATTTCTTGTACTTTACTAAGCAGGAAATTACATATATAACTGCTTGTTTCAGCTTTTTGATCAGCCTGGTATACAACATAATCTCTCGTTATTATAATACTAGATAAAAGGAAATATATGTGATATTTGAATTAGCTTTATCTTAGGTAAATATTGAATTTCTATTATGAATTTTGCAACATCAAATCTCCTCAAAACTTCCAGATATTTAAAGAGCTTCCTAGTCATCTACAGACTATAGTTGAAGACCTTAATCACTATACTAAAAATAATCAACCAAGAAATACTAGTAATAATGATCAATATTGCTGATATCTACTGGGAAATTACTATTCACCAGGACTATATATATTTTACACATTGTATGCATTTGATTTCTCTTTGATCCTGAGACATGGAGAGGAAATACTTTACACAGGTCACACAACTAGGAAATAGTAGAATTTGAGCCAAGGGATGTTTAGGTGAATGAGAGTGAGGGACACTGCCCTCAGCCCAGCAGTGAGCAATGAAAGTGTGTTAATATGTGAATTTGAAGGAGACTGAGATCTCTTGAAGGAGACAGTCTCACTAAATTGAATCAGAAGTTAACCTTTAATTGTTGGAATAGAACTGGGGTGCACAGAAATGTTAGTTGTCCTAAGATGGGACTGGAGGTAAGGCACTGAACTTTCTTCTACAGGGTGTACCTAAGTTTACACTTTTAATTAAGGGTTCTACAAAGACTGAAAGTTAGGCAACCCAATGAATTCCATCCACCTAACATGTTTGTTTTGCAGATTGTAAGGGCAGTGGGATCATTTAAAAACAGAGAATAGAGGCAAGAGGGAAGGGGAAATGGTCCCACTAAATTTTTCATATAGGAAATGAAGAAAAAAGTTCATTTTTAGATAATAACCAATGCTCTAGAGTTTCTGGGTCTTTAAACCTAAGTGAATTAGGAATCTGTGGTAATTTTATACCTCAGACTGTCCTAAGACCCAGGATATTTGGATTCCAGGATTTGAACACCAATGATTTTAAGACAATAAAATGCTAAACAGAGTAGGGGACCAAAATCCTCCAGGATTTGAAGGGTAAAGCTCCAGAGATGGCAAGCACTAATGCCCCTTGCACTCCAAGTCAATCATAATTACTGCCCCTAGGACAGTAGAAATGGGCTTCAGGGTAGGAGGGACACCAGGAGAAAGGGGAAAGCCACCTGTGCTAGCAATGTGGGCCTCTCTCCCTAGCTTTAATTGGACTAGGTCCCATTTTATTTTTTTTATGTATTGAGAGTTCCTGCATATGATTTCATTTGGTGATGGCCTTCCAAGCAAGATTAAAAGAAGAAAAGGAAAAAATGCAAAAACATTGCCCTAGAGGGAAAAAAGGGATGTGGAATGTGTACAAAATGTTCCAATAGATTGTTCTTAACCGTTGTCCTTTAAAAAATAAAGGCAGATGCTAGCAAGGATGGTTTGGTTGAGAGAACAGTTCAGTGAACCGGTCATCTACTGTGAAACTGACTACAGCAGCAGCAATGAATAACAATCCTTACTTAAGATTGTGCCATTTCATTTGCTTTGTGGAAATCCAATAAGATATGCACTGCTGTTATCTCATTTTCTAGATACTGTCACTCTTTTACATCTGAAGGAGTTACACAAGTGGCCTAAATACATAGGAATAAACAAAATAAAGACATTTAAAAATCATATTTTGCAATGAGATTTAAGTAGTTGCTCAAGGCTTATTGCAGTTGAAATACACACCAGTTTGAGATGATCTGTTCCTTTGAACTCAGAAGGACAAATCACATACTGGCCCCTGAAATCAGGAATGTTTGGTAGCTTATTCCAAGAAGAAAGTATTTTATGCAGATTTAAGGAGAAGAATTATTTTCTTCACAGAAAAGAGAGATCTTCATTGCAATTGCATGCTTGCTTAAAAATATTTTTTAATATGTTCATTCAACAAATATTTATTGGACCTCAGCTACATGCTCTGAACATAGAAATATAAGGCATACAATATCAAGAGAATAGTTTGTTTTACATAAACCTCCAAGTCTAAGAAACTTTGAGAATTACCAAATCCTGCTTCAGGTGTCACATAGAGATTGTGATTTTTTTCAGCCTATATATCTTTAAACCTAAGCAGTATGCTGAGAGCAGTAGAATTGTTGATTATGGATCATAGAATTAAAGTACCCCATTTTCTACACTTTACAGTTAAGAGAACAAGATGGATTTAGATTTTAAACGGTATGACTGTGGGCAGGTTATTTAACCTCGCCAAGCTCAGGTTCCTGATTTATAACATGAGGACAATAAACCTGCCTTATATAGAAAAATGGTAATGATTACATAAAATAAATAAAGTTCTTAGAACAATTCCTGAACACCCAACGTACGCAGTACAGTTTTACTGTTACTGTGATCACTATTTGCCTTGTGAAGGGAGACTAGGTCCACATTACTCAGGTTGTTGATGATAGGGCAAATATTGGAACTCAGATCTCTACTAATAGTCAAATATTCCTTACACTGTGTTATCTATTTTATTTCCTGGGAGCAGGTAATATACATTTCCTAGACCTGCAAGAAATATATTGGCTCATCCGGGGAGAATTACAAGGCAATGGCTGACATGAGAAGAATTTCTGGTCTCAGAAAACAAAACAGCAAGGAATAAATCCAGTAAGGGAGAGACAACAATTACCGAAAAGTTTACATCGTGATGTGGAAGCATCACAAAGCCTAGTAAATCACAGGACTGATTTCTCTAATTACTTTATTTACCACAAGTGTAATTGATTTTTTTCTTTTTCTTAGAGTTGAGGGTGGGGGTTTTCAGAATGCAGGTGTGAGTCACAGAAAATTACTGTGAATTCAGCTGCACTACACAATTTCTCTTTTCAAAGTAAGGGAACACTGTAACTGAAGTTAGAATGGAAGCATAAGTACTACCAAGTCTTAAGGAATGATAGATTTCAAAAGGAAATTTGGCTAGTGATGCCTCATAGAACTCATTGAGAAATTTAGCAAAAAGAAAAAGAATTAGCTCCTTAGTAAAGCCATATTGTTATTGCTTTGCATAGTTGTGATTGGTTTGTTAGATGAAGATATTCTTAAGAATTAGAAATATATGAAAAAGAACTATGTCCTATGCTGAAAGTGAAGGTTAATTTACAGTTGCCTAAGTCAAAAATGATATATCCTTTACTAAACTACACTTCAGTTTAATCAGAGGCCTACAATGTTCATTGTTGCAAGATCCAAAGAATTTTCACAATATTCCAGGAGTTTCCTAAGAGGAGCAAAGCCATTTTGCTTACTTCATTAATGCATGCTACATGGCTCAGGAATTGGTGCCAGAAAGTTTGACTGGAGTTCTTAGTCTACCACAAGGGATAAGTCGTGATTGTTTCTGGTGCTGATTACTATATAAAGCAATTGTTCCAGTATTATGCACTTAGAAATTTGTTAAGAGGGTAGATATCATGTAAAGCATTCTTACCACAATAACGACTTTTTAAAAATTTGATCCCGTTTTACTTCATCCTTAAATCTTGATTTTGCTAATGTTTCACTCTTAAAAATATTTACTTTTTTTCCAAGTAAAATATATTGGTAACATCTTGATTGCTTATTCATTGAATGATTTTTCACTATTACAGGGCATCAGGTACTGTATATACAGCACTAGACATTGCAACAGGACAAGAGGTAAGTACTACCATTCAATTCTTACGATTTTCCTTTATATTTATTGGGTTTGCTTTTGATGGCATTGATGCCTTTGAAAATTGGGTAGCACTAGGTGAGATGGAAGTTTACTTCACTGGTGTCCAACGCATCTGAAGTGGATAGTTTACTCATGATCAAAGGAAAAGGACATTGTAGTACAGAATTTGTGAATGACTTGCTCTATGTCTCCTTCCCCCCAAAATATTGATATTCATGTTTGTTGTAATAATTGTAATTCATTCTTGAATTTTAACCATCATTCAGGTAGCCATAAAGCAGATGAACCTTCAACAGCAACCCAAAAAGGAATTAATTATTAATGAAATTTTGGTCATGAGGGAAAATAAGAACCCCAATATTGTTAATTATTTAGATAGGTAAGTGTTTTCTGTCATTATGTACCTATTTTCTTTATGTGATGACATTTCCTTGGCAAATTATTTCATTAGGGATGTATTCATTTAATAGTCATTCTACAAATATTTCTTAAATGCTACAAAGTAGTAGAATATGAGACCCATGGCTAAACTTAAATCCATATGTCTTTGTCAACCCATCAAATAGTTGAAGAAATGTTTTATGGGCTTGGCTCTAAATATAAACACTTCATGTAATTTCCTTTTGAGGACTGTGGCTCCATGTTCGCAGAAAATGGACATATAGGAGAGAGATGTGGGGTTTTAAGCATTTCATCAGGCCTGTTTGGAGCCTGTATGATCTCTGAAAGGCTAAATGAAGAAGGCTGACTACAATGGCCCTGCTTTAATGAGGGCTTTCTGATTAACTGACAGCAAAGTCTAGGGAATTGAGACTTTAATCTTAAACCTTTTCTCTAAATCAGGTAATTAATGTCTCTTTCATCAGTGCTATTAGCAGTGTGTTCTAAATAGGCCTTTAAAGACAGTGCTAACTCTTCTCCTGTGGTTAACATTTGTCCCAGTTTCAACAAGTGTTTGTTTAGCACCACTGTGCTGTTTTCTCTGGGGGGGTTCCAAAGGAAATAAAGCTATGCCTTCAACCTCTGAGAATTGAAGATCTTGCTGTCTGTGTTTTAGGTCTACAGACGAGTGATACAAAGGAGGAAAAATGGGAAGGAAGAAAAGATAGTTGAGTGTTAGAGTATTATTCAGTTTCCTTAAGTGTCCTTTAGGATCTTCCTGCAGCAGAGTGGTTATTCTCCATAACTAATGAAATGGAGCTTGTGAATTCTCATTTTTAACATGCTTTACAGGTGGATCTTGCTGGCTCTGTAGTTTGAGCATCACTGGAGAGACAGCCTTGCTTCACAGTGATGGGGCCTTGAGGCAGGGACAATCATCAAGGGTCTAGAATTCCTTTCTCTTGCTGACCAGGGAGCCAGGGAGGCCTGGTAATGTTGCTGAATTGCTTTCAGATGATCCCAGGTGATTTGAATAACTTCATGCTCTTTGCCTGAATTGTAGGACTCCTTGGTTCACATATTTTATCACTTGTGGTATGTTCCTCATCAACTAAATTGAAGTCACAATTGACTTCTACCAGAACTGAGATCTAGGAATATTAGAGTCTCCATTTCCTTAGTCCCAAGTCCAAGTCTTTTGCTTTTCTTCTTGTAGCTACTTAGTGGGTGATGAACTATGGGTAGTCATGGAATATTTGGCTGGTGGCTCTTTGACTGACGTGGTGACTGAGACTTGTATGGATGAAGGACAGATAGCAGCTGTCTGCAGAGAGGTAAGAAAATGGAACATTTCTTGTTGATGACGACACCAAAACAATCCATTTTTCTTTCTGCTTATTTAGAATTTTTATAACACCAAAATAACAATAGCATAATTTTCCTACTGAGAAAACAATTGGAGAGCCTAACTTCAATTTAAATTATCACCTAATCATGTTCCCTTGGACCATCCTCCCTAGCCCCTTGTTTATTTGAGTTGCTTTTCTGTGGCTCCTTTGAGCTCCATTGTGCCATTCAGGAAGTTCCATATCTAAGCTCACATGCTGTAGTGTCAGTGAGTGTGGAAAATATTGATGGTCACATGGAACTTCTTTCTGATTTGGTGGAATTTTTAAAATAGTTACTTTGTTCTACATGTGCAATGCGAACATGTAAAATACCATATTATATTCCCATCACTTTCTAGAAGGCAACTTAAACGAGGTCTTCCCCCAGCCCAGAAAGCAGTTGCTTCCGCAGTATAATGAGAATATCCCTCATGACCCTCCAGTGGGCCAGAGGGTCCGCCTCTCATAAGAAAAGAGACAGCGGCTAATGCAGCTAGTTTCAAGCTAAATTAAAGATATTTTATTTATTTATTTTGTTCAATATTTGTTAAAACACACACTCTTCATTGGAGTCCCATGTTAAGCCTTATTATCTACTTCATTCATTGTGGTAGAAACTGAGACTCACTGAAACTTTTAAAAACCAATAATAGGGAAACAAAACTAAATGATAGCAGCTAATCTTTGCACTGTATGTGAGGTCTTTCTTTTGAATTTCCTGTTTCATTGCTCTCCTCCATTCTCACCCCCACCACCACCACTGCAAACATGCACACAGAGCAACCAAACCAAGTTTTGTATTCATGCAATAAATCAAACTCACAGTCACTCAGGGAAATATTCTACCCTGAGTCTGTGGTTTCCATCTTTTAGTATTACAATACAAAGACATTTCCAAACAAGTACCTGTGGTTACTTCATAGCCTAGGAGCCACTCCCAAACTGGGCTGGCATTTGGAAATAGCTTTAGGGAACTTGTTTTGAATGCACAGGCCTAGGTCCCTCTGCAGATTTATGAATCAAATCCATAGCACATACACTGAGGGTTTACAGCATCTGTATAGGACTGCGCTGATCCTCTGGGTAACTAGGCCAGAGTAGGATTATATTGATTGATCACTTTAACTGTATTAATAACCAGTGCTACGTATCATGTCATCACTCTTCATGACCTAGTCTGACATAGGATCCATCAAATATATAAGACTAAGTAAAATCACTGGTGTAATTAGTAATTTGGTTTTAAAGAATTCAGTAATCTATTTTACTTGACAACATTAAATTATACCCTTTCCCAAAAATTTGTCTGGAAATGAAACTTAGAATTTTAAACCATTCTTTGTCATATAATTATAACTTTTTTCTGATTCAATAGTGCCTCCAAGCTTTGGATTTCTTGCACTCAAACCAAGTGATCCACAGAGACATAAAAAGTGATAATATTCTCCTCGGGATGGATGGTTCTGTTAAATTGAGTAGGTATTTCCATTCAGGTGATGTTTGAGAAAATACGGGGAATTTTTGCTCTTTTATTGTCTATCTTGGAAGATAATGGCTACTGAAAGTGATTTGTTTGAAAGCACTTAGAACCCAATGCAATTAAAGAATCTAATTGGAATAATCTGTTCCTGATGATCATGACCAGATTTTTTTTATTTAATATTTCAGACTTTCTAGTGACTTCTAGAATGGATGGATGGCAAAGACTTCATTAGAAATCCGAAAGATTCTATATGTTTAGGAAAAAGCACTGGGGAGGGAACCATACTGAAGTCTAGTACAAATGAGATTAGTTATTATTTCAGATCCCATTAAAATCAGGACCAGCAAATTGCTTCTCAGCCTTTTGGCTAAAATCAAATGTAATAAAAGCAGGACCAACTGAGAGATCAGGTAACAACAGGATATGAACTTGGCACTTGGGGAAGCTCAGATTCTAACAAAGGAAGGTTCAGCCATATTTGAAAGCAACCTATTTTTAAAAGAAAATAATTTGGGTTTATTTTAATTGACTTTTCTTCTCTACAGCTGATTTTGGGTTCTGTGCCCAGATCACTCCTGAACAAAGTAAACGAAGCACTATGGTGGGAACTCCCTATTGGATGGCTCCTGAGGTGGTGACTCGAAAAGCTTATGGTCCGAAAGTTGATATCTGGTCTCTGGGAATTATGGCAATTGAAATGGTTGAAGGTGAACCCCCTTACCTTAATGAAAATCCACTCAGGGTAAGTCATAGATCAATTCAGGTACTCGATCCCCAGGAAAGAAGACCAAATATCATTTCTTGATTTCATCAAGAGTGACCAGAATAGGTTCTTTTCTGGGAATGACATAGAATCAGCTAGTTATAATTTTAAAATTAATAGGCGTAGAGGCATATCCAAGTGGTAGAGTACCGTCCAAGCAAATGTAAGGCCCCTGAATTCAAACCCCAGTACTGACCCCCAAATGAAATATCCTTCCTTTCTTTCTTCCTTTCTTCCTTCCTTCCTTTCTTCTTTCCTTCCTTCCTTCGCCAGCCATGGTGGCTCAGGTCAGTGATCAATAAGGTAAATTGGGGCTTGAAGCCAGCCCAGGCAAAAAGTGAGACCCATCTTAACAAATAAGCCAGGCATGGTGGTATATGTCTATAATACCAGCTATATGGTAGGAATAGGTAGGAAAAGTCTGAGGCTGGCCCTGGGCAAAAACTTGAGGCACTCTCTGAAAAAATAACTAACATAAAAAAGGGCTGGAGGTATGGCTCAAGTAATTGAACACCTGCCTAACAAATGTGAAGCCCTGAGTTCAAAATTCCAGTACCACCAATTAATAAGTAAAATAAATTACTGTGAGCTTTTAAAAGTTTTTCTTACGATGTCTTAACATTTTTCTAATGTGCTTTTATCTCAGTATTTCTAATGACCAGAGCCTTTAAAATTATTTAGTATATAGCTTTCTACCAGAAAAAAATAATAGAAATGGAGGGAAGAGAAGATGTGGGAAAGAAAAGGGTATTTTTATCCCAGGCCATGGTTAAATGATCTAGCTAGGAAACACTTGCTTCATTATTACTTTGACAAAGTAAATAGATACATTTCCAGGACAGTTACAATTTTTAAATTGGATTTTCCTTCGTTATCAGTAATGATTTATTGAGCAACAACAGCCTCGTGGGTATTGAATGGAACACAGAGATAGATGCAGCACCAGCCTGGTGAAATCACAAACTTAATTAGAAGACTGTCAAGTAGAAAATGAATGGAAATAGTGCAGGTTGGGTAACTCAGTTTGCAATTGCAAAATCAGAGGTTTGCTCCTCATATGGTCCAGTGACCTCTACAAAGACAAAAGCTCCATTTCGTTGCCTAATCCCACCACCTTTATTCAGATATGTGCTTTTGATTATGAAGGAAAATGGGCAAAGAGTATGAAAGAAATGTTTTCTCAGTGCAGAAGCAATCCAGAAGCTCTTTTGTCATATACAACCTAACAGTGAGTCAGAAGCTAGGTTTCATATACATGAAGGACAAGACATTGTTAACAAAAAGAAATACACACAGATTCAAAATCTACATTCAAAAGTCATGCACAATATCAGTGTAAAAGGCATTTTGCTTCCCATTAGACTCTAAAATTGAATTTTATCCTTGTTTTGGAAAAAATGCCCTTATTAAGCAGTTAAGCATGTTCAGATTAAGCTTGCAAAATCCATATTCAAGCCAAATATTTGTGGCTTTCTGTAAAAAAAACCTATAAACTAATTGTCTAGTGTTTTTGCAGTTGAACATTTTGTAATTGGGAGCCATGTTCCCTATGGATGGAGAGGGATCAGCCTTCTCCCCAGCCCCATCTAATTCCTCTGTGGTACTTGGCCTCTCATCCCAGACAGTGCACTGATTAGAAAACAACAGATCGGAGGGAATGCCCTAATGAACGCTATGGGCTGTTGCGCTGGCCTCATGAAACAATTGGGAAGTGAGAATGTACACATTGATTAGCTGCCTGGAGGGCTGAGTGGAAAAGAAGCGGCATTTTCCCACCATTTGTGGGTCAGCCCTTCATGAACTTAATCAAGTGCACCCCTAACCTATGGACCAATGCATCAAGATAATTACATAAGCTTTTCCTTATTGTTTAACTACTTTGCCCATTAAGAAATAGCAGTGAAAAAAAAACCGCATCAGGCTTGTTGTTTCCATGGATTTCCTTTCTTTGGAGTTTGGAGGCACTAAACAGATTATGGCCAGTTTGTGTTCTGCCTTCTAATGAGTAATTTACAACCTGCAGAATTTAAGGATTAAATAAATGGCTCAGTAAAGCAACTGGTGTCAGTAAGGCATTTATTACATTCTTCTGTCCTCCAATTATAATTGATCACTCCTTAGCTAGGCTGCTAATTGTTAGAGAAAAGGAAGTTATAATCTATACAGGCATCTTCTAGCTTGAGATTAGAACTCATAATTAACAGCTTGTCTCTTAGAATCCATAGCCTTATATCTAAACAAGTACTTGCAGATCACAAACCACAAGGTTCAGGAAGCCTACATGAGGCCATGATAAAAAGACCCGTCAGAAGGACCACCCCATTGAATTTCACTGATAAGGATTTATTCATTCTAACTTTTGGTCATTACTTTCCTTGTGTGATCAGACTCCAATTAATCAAGTCCACATTGAGCCAGCTCTATTCTGAGCCTATCTCTCCTAGACAACAGAAATAATTTTTAAATTTTGATTTCCTATATGCTGGCTTTCTGTTCTCTTAAAGAAAACACAGTGGCTCCGGCTAGATGCCCTTATTTGAGATTTGAAAAGTGTAGTCATTGAAACCATGGGGAGATTGGAGAGAAAAAGCTAGAACATGAGCCTGAAGGGAGCCTACAATTTCTTGGATCCTGGTGACCAGGCCATATGTGGTAAAATAGAAAATCATCCAGAGTTTTAGGAGAGGTCTGAAAGAGTACTAGATTAGTCCTTCTTTCTTTAGAATACTTCCACCACCCATCTACCATTTTTACGTAGAAAGAAGTGGAAAGAAGGAAGCAAAATAAGTGAAAGGAAGACACAGTGGAAAAATGGAGGATGGCATGCGCTGGTGAAAACAAAACGGTTCTTTCAATAGTCAGGCAGATCTGGGTCTACAACCTACAAGTTCTGTGATGTACTCTAAGTCACCTGAAACCTTTCTAAGACTGTTTCCATTCTATAAAATAGGGAAAATATCTTTCTTTCTGGGTTGGTATGCAAACAAAATGAACAGTATGTGTAAAATCACATAGTACAGTGTCTTGCTCCTTGTAGAAAAAGTATATTAAACTCATATGAGTGGAAAAGTAAGGAAGGAAAAAGAGAGAAAAGAGGCTTAGAGTACATATACACACTCATGAAGGGAGATTAGATTTGACACTCTCCCAAGAACTTTCCCTCCACACTGGCTGAATCCCTACCTCCCTAAGGAGTGGAGGGTTTGTTCAGTTCAGCAAATTACCATAAATAGGCAACACTGAACAGGAGAGGTTCAAGGTGAAGTCTCAGGCTATACATTTCAAAGTTGTTTGCATCTCACTGTGGCTTCTTTCTGCCTTTGTTATGTCAGTTTCAACCAGGCAACCCTTCTTTGATTATTGCCTGTTAACATATATTTGATGCAAGGAATTGGCTACTTCTTCCACCAGTTATAGAAAAGGTTGGGATTTTTAAATGTAAATTACTCTGCAGTAGTTAACCTAATTTGTTTATAAAATGCCTTTTAAAGGTCAGAGAGTTACTAACTGTACTGATGTTATGAGCTTGGTACCCTTCCAGAGACAGAGAGGAGACAAGCTTCTTACCATTCCCCACTGCCCGAAGTCTTTGCACTCAACATAATTGACTTTGGACATGTTGTTCTGTGACCCACAAACACTTTTAATGCAGTCTCCAATAATAAAGTTCATTGTTCCTTCTGTTTGCCAAAATGAGTGGGGTTAAAAATCAAACTTTCCCTGTGGATATCCAAATCGAATTTTGGTCTTCTGCTGATAATCAACTTTTTTTGTTAATGGAAGATATGTTTTTAAGATCTGTGATTATAATAACCTGATTCTAAATAAGGGGGCACAATCATTTCTGTAAGATAAAACTTGGGTTTGTTTTATTTCCTGGCACATAGACAGTGCATTTTTATTAACTTTGCATTCACACACAGTGGAGCTGTTCTTATCAACAGGTTTTGATGGCATTTGGTATTTGTGAAATATCTCAATGATATCCACTTGAAGTTCATACTAAATCTTTTGGATTTCTTTTTTGTGTGTAATTTTCCAAACTTTTGTCCAAGTTGAGATGAACTTTTAGTGTTCTCTTTCTACCTTTGTTTTAAACATCTGTGAGGCTGTATCACACATTGAATCACTGGAAGACAGTGATTGGTATCAGTGCTAAGAACAGTATGAAGTATAATGAACCACAGATCCTCCACCAATGGCTCTCATCCTTGTCTGCACAGTGGAATCGTCCATGGAGTTTAAGAATCAATGACACCAGATTCCAACCCCCAGAGAAAAGTGATAACCACGACCAGGCCAAACACAAAGCTAAATGGCAAGCCCTCTATGTTACACTGTCCACACTGAGAAACAATTATTTTTCAGTCCTCTTTGAGCACAGTTATTCAAGCAGAAAATAACATACTATCGTTCTGCTCACATTTCCCCATTTCATTTAAAAAGCCTTGTGAAATCATGTCCTGCTCTGTGTCATTCTCAGACTTACCAGTCCAGAGACACTGTCCAAAGGGAAGCGATACTAGTTAAGCATATATCTCCATGATATGCCATTTTCTTTTTCAGTTTTACTTCTCCCAAAAGTGCTAGCTACTGACTGAGTACTTAGCTCACATTGAAGCATACAGTCTTACCATTCATGATTAAGAGTGCATTATCTGTATGTCCAGCGAGATGGAAGGGAGGAAAACTAAATTAAGACCTGTTGTCTACACTAAGTAACTTCATATCCTCCTCCTTTTCCCACACTTAAAGCTCTACACAAATGTTAGTTTGCTTATTTTTTTATTATAGGACCAGGAAAATTCTAGTTAGCTTGCATGTCTAGAGAAGAAAGCTAAGCAGAATAAGAGATCTCTAAGCATTAAAAACAGCAGCTAAGGGCCAAACTTCATCTTGTTCTCCAACCACTGGAACCTGTGCTGTGGATTGGAATGTCTGGGTTTGATGGCGCGTGCTCATTTGGAATTAAAGTCAGACATAAACTTCCTGAGCCCCAGAGAAGTAAGCATACTTTGCTAGCACTCAGTCAATATTGTTTTGAATGTATTTCAGGAAGAGCTTGGAGCATTCCCTTCTTTTTCCGTATGCCACTATGGAACAGCAAGGTTTATTGATGGGTTGTTGACACTCTTACTTTGAGAACTAACCTATGCCTGAAAGGAGAGGACAGTTGGGATAACTACAACTAAAATAATTATAGAACAGGGTTTCTTTTTAATCTGAAAAAATATTGCCTGTCAAGAGATAGACAGTTCTTAAGAATCATTGGTTGTCAAGAATTCAGCATAGGAAAATGGGACTTAGCCATAGGAAAACTGAAAGTCTCATTTCAATTGTAATTCAGAAGCTGACAGTTCAAACTAGTGAGTTATGACCCAGAAGACAGCCAAGGGAGAAATTGATTTCACAGCAAACTAAAATTCAAGAAACTCTGACCAGCAAACAGGAGGGAAAGTAAATTTAAAAATGTGGTGACCAGGGACTCACTGTTAGCCAACACTAATTGATATTCCTTTACCCTATGATTATCTTATCATTCCTCAGAGTCCTTCCAGGATGGTTTGGGTATAATCCAGGAATGCCTGTGACTACTGCCCTAATAGGTTCCATACCTATAGTCCCTTGAAACCAAAGTTCATTCTAAAGAGAAAAATCTTGCATTGTGATGGTGTGCATTTGCCCACTGAAATGCCCATTCACATGTTTTATCCTATGGCCTTTGAAATACGTGTTTTTGCCAGTGAGAAATGACATTACCAAGAACATTGGGGTTTTCTTGGTAATTATGATCATTTCTAGCCAGGCGCCAGTGGCTTATGCCTATATTCCTTGCTATTTGGGAGGCTGAGAATGGGAGGATAGAGGTTTAAAGCCAGCATAGACAAATACTTTGTGAGCCTCCCATCTCTAAAAATAACCAGAAAAAAAATGGACTGGAGATGTGGCTCAAATGGTAGAGTACCTGGTTTACAAGCTCCTGCTCTGCAAGCATGAAGTCCTGAGTTCAAACCCTAATCCCACAAAAAAAAGATCATTTCTGACCCTTATTGTCATTTTGACTTATGCTTTTCTAACCTGGTTGCAACATCACTTTAGAAAACCCTTTGCACTATGATAAAAGAATATTCTGAAATATCTTAGATAAACCTCTAAGCAGAGAAAGTTAAATTCATCAAGGCAATCTTGATTTTGTAGTAGGGAAAGCAGAGCTTAAAATTTACTCCAAGAATCAAGCTGACATTTTTGCCACAGCTTTTCTTTTTCTATTACTTTGATTTCTTTCTTTTCTTTTTTGGGGGAGGGGGAGTGGAGAGTAAAGAATTGCCCCATACTCAGATAGCAAAATTCATCAGTGCTTTTTGTCTAGGAGTGACCAGTGTATGTGAGAGGACCAGACAAGTTGCTTCTAGTGTCTCTACCAACATATGACTGAAGAGTGAATTCTATTCCCCAGTCTTTCAGTCAGGAATTCAGTGACCTTGCATAGGTTACTTCTTGCTGAGCCTCCATTTTCTTATTGTGCCAGATTAGAATTTGATTAGGCTATCATTTGCCAGTAGATCCCACAAAGCCCTAGAGTTGCATGGACTTCTTTGGGCTTTTTGATGGGGCAAAGAGGGAGGTATCCTAGTAGGGTCCTTGGTTCTACAGAACAGTTCAGTTAATTAGTTTTCTATATTAGGCATCACATGGGATTTACTTAAATAAAAGTCAAAATCTGTGATTCCCTTCCTTTGACTCTGTGTGCTTTGATTATAGACAGGGGTGCAGCTTTCTGTGACAGCAGAAAAGGTCACAGATGGAGTGAGCGCTGTCTTTAAGAGTGCTTTCAGTGAAATGATCTTCAGACGGCAGCCAGAGATACCTGTCTCATCACCTTCGGACTAAATCTATATCGCATAAAATGGAATGATCCCTCTTATCTTACCAAGCAGACATTTGATTGTCATGTAAAACATGCTGCTTGTGAGACTCGGTAACCCCACACTGACAGTGATCTCGGGGAGATGCCAGTGAAGAGCACTGCAGTGATAAAGCTGTTACAGGGATAGGGTCCACACTCTGGGGTGTGATGGAAAAAAATTGTATGTTGTGCACAGAGCCATTTTTACATGTAAATTAGAGCTTGAAACCAATTTATGTAAGTGATAATGCATGTTTCATAGATTATATCACAGTCAGGTTGTTTTAATCCTAATATGGTAATTTGGAAAGGTCCCAAAGAGTCTCTTCCTGTTCTGGTGTTCTGAAATGAGAAATGAACAAATATGTAATGTTCAGTGGTACCTTGAAGCAGAAATTGAGTGTGGGTAAAAGAGAAAAATAGGAAGTTCGGAAGATGATGTACTAAATATAGACAATGGGTTTTTGTGATAATTTTTCTTATTTAAAATTTCTTTATTAAATTTTTGATTAGCATGGAATAATTTTCCATAGTAATGGAATACAGTGTGATACATAGGCATATAGTGTGCACTGATCAAATCAGGGTCACTAGCAATTCAGGACCAGAGAAATGGGACAGAAACATAATAGAACTGAGGATCCATGTCTCCTTGATCTTACAGATTTTCTAGCCTTTACATTTAGTTCTCTTTCTCTTCATTCTACTAGCCACCTTCTCTCCCATTGTCCTTTGGCCCCTGTCCTTTCATTACTTTCTTGTACCCGCTCAGTTTCTCATAGTGTCTCTTCTTTACCTCCTGCACCACTTGGATTTCCTGCCTTCTTAAAAAAAAATCTATATGCTTATCCCAACTCCCACTTCCAAATTCCCTGTAATTCCAAACCTTGAGTACTATTGGAGTGTCCAAGGTTGCTGCATGAATACTACTATCTTGCTCCACATTTCTTAACAAGAGATTAGAATGAGTACATGAATTGTCAGTCACCTGGTACTTATTTTATGATATTGGCCAGTACTTTGTGCCTAAAAAAGTACTCTAAAGAAGGCTAGCACCTAGTTAATCACCTAGTCAGTCAATACTACCTAATTACATAATTTAATACCAACCTGTAATGGCCTAGATCTATAAATTAAATTTAAATGGTGTTTTTAAGGATTAAGCAACAAAATAACAAAGCCCCCTCCATAATTAGGTGACAGATGAGAACTTCTATGCAAGACAAATAAGAGGTTAAAAGTGGACCACACTAAACTGTTAAGTTGAATCATGTAGAGAATATAGTCTCATTTATAATGTAGTGATTTCTTTTTGCAGATTGGGCCCCATTTACTCTAAGAAAAAAGAAATGTCAGGACCTTTCATGAAACCCATAAACACATTAGAAGCAGCTATACATTCTGACCTTTAAACCTCTGAAATCCTAGGTCATGAGTAAACTGTCCCAGGGTGTCAAGTCATTTGTTGCCAAATCTTGCTAAGCAAACACTCAGTGAGTTGGAAATTCTAAAATGAGAAAGGAACAAGGAATATCAGTAGATTACAGAAAAGAACCAGAGAATACAGGCTGCAAAAAAATATGCAACACACACAGGAATACAGTACAAAACCTCCCTAACTGGGGATCCACCGTTTATTTCCCATTTCCAAGCTGGTGGAAAATGATTGACGGCAAAAAGGCCCCATTCCTCTGTAGAGGTGGAGGTTGATCAAGTGAGGCAGTCGTTCATGCATAGTGTACCTTATTTCTTGACTGCCTTTTTCTGTTCTGCTAGGAGAACTCTTCCCAGAGACTGGGAAGACAGGTGGTATTGTGCTACAGTCAAAGCATGGGCTCTGGACTCCTACTGTCTGAATTCGAATATTCAATCCTTAATTACCATTGCATGACATTGAACAGTTACTGTTCTTAATCCCACAGAACTGTTTCTTTACCTGTCAATTGAGGATCATAGTAGTCTACCTCAGGAAATGTTTCTGTAGATTATATGAGCTAGTAATAATCATTCAATAAGTTTTATATATTAATACTTCCCATGAACATATTTATACAGATATTGAGATATAGATAAATAGCCCTCTTGCTCTTATAGTTCAGTTACATTGTATGTTCAATAGATTTTTGTGGACTAGGCCTGGAGCCCATTCACCATGTATGACACAATCTTCATGGGAAATGCATGTTGAGTCCCAAATTCTCAGTTTACAAAAAGACTTTTTTAACCACACTCATCCTCTCTGTAAAGTGTGTCTTTATATTGGTGCTGAGGGCTGTCATAGTTGCTCACACATTTCCATGTAAGTTCCCTGGTTTATTTTTTGATGTCTTAAGATAAACTTTGTAAACTGTTATAATGAACTGAAGTCACAAACTGAAGTGAAGCTTTTTCATTAAATCATCCTGTTGCAAAACTGACTTAATGAAGATTTATTGGGTACATATGGATTGTTTTGGGGACTCTTGGAGAGATGTGGTAACTTCTATGATGCTTTGATCTTTCTTTTTAAAATATTATTTATGTTTTTATTTTTTATTTTTGTCTCTATTCATATATTCATATGTACATACATTGTTTCAGTCATTTCTCCCCACTACCCCCTACCCCCTCTCTCTCCCCCCCACCCTCTGGCTTCCAGGCAGAACCTGTTCTGCCCTTTTGTCCAGTCTTGTTGAAGAGATGACATAAGCAATAATAAGAAAGACAAAGCGTTTTTGCTAGTTGAGATAAGGATAGCTATACAGAGAGATTCCTAGCATTGCTTCCATGCACAAGTGTATTACAACCCGAACTGATTCATCTCTATCTGACCTCTTCACTACTTCCCGGTCACCTTCCCATATTGACCTCTGTCACTTTAAGGTTACTGTATTTGCTCCTCTGCCCTGGGGACATCAAACAGTTTCAAGTTTTGGGTTTCCTACCTATCCCCATTCCTCCCATATGTGCTTTCCCCTTAGCGCATGACCCAAGTCCAACAACATTACTGCCTTTGCCCTACATCTAAAGTACGCATATGAGGGAGAACATACAATTTTTGGTCTTCCTGAGCCTGGCTAACCTTGTTCAGGATGATGTTCTCCAGTTCCATCCATTTACTTGCCAATGATAAGATTTCATTCTTCTTCATGGCTGCATAAAATTCCACTGTGTATAAATACCACATTTTCTTGATCCATTCATCAGTAGTGGGGCACCTTGGCTGTTTCCATAACTTGGCTATTGTGAATAGTGCTGCAATAAACATGGGTGTGCAGGTGCCTCTGGAGTAACCTGTGTCGCATTCCTTCGGGTATATCCCTAGGAGTGGGATTGCTGGATCATATGGCAGATCTATGTTTAGATTTTGTTTAGATTTTTAAGAAGCCTCCATATTTTTCTCCAGAGTGGCTACACTAGGTCTCATTCCCACCAGCAGTGTACGAGGGTTCCTTTCTCCCCACATCCTCACCAACACCTATTGTCGGTGGTATTTTGGCTATTCTAACAGGGGTGAGGTGGAATCTTAGTGTGGTTTTGATTTTCATTTCCTTTATGGCCAGAGATGGTGAGCATTTTTTCATGTGGTTTTTTTTTTGCCATTTGAATTTCTTCTTTTGAAAAAGTTCTGTTCAGTTCACTTGCCCAATTCTTAATTGGTTCATTGATTTTAGGAGAGTTTAGTTTCTTAAGTTCCCTGTATATTCTGGTTATCAGTCCCTTGTCTGATGTATAGCTGGCAAATATTCTCTCCCACTCTGTGGGTGGTCTCTTCAGTGTAGAGACCATTTCTATAGTTTTTAATTTTATGAAGTCCCATTAGTCCATCCTTTCTCTTAGTTGCTGAGCTGCTGGGGTGCTATTGAGGAAGTCCTTGCCTATACCTATTAGTTCAGAGTGTTTCCTGCCCCTTCCTGTACTAACTTTAGAGTTTCGGGTCTGATATTAAGGTCCTTGATCGTTTTGAGTTGATACTAGTACAGGGTGATAAACATAGATCTACTTTCAGTTTTTTGCAAGCAGATAACCACTTTTCCCAGAAACATTTGTTGAAGAAGCCATCTTTTCTCCATCGTATGTCTTTGGCACCTTTGTCAAAAATAAAGTAGGCATTGCTGTGTGGATTCATATCCGGGTCCTCTATTCTGTTTCACTGGTCTTCATAACTGTTTTTGTGCCAGTACCATGCTGTTTTTATTGCTATGATTCTATAGTATGTTTGAAGTTGGGTATTGGGATACCTTCAGCATTGCTCTTTTTCCTGAGTATTGCCTTGGCTGTTCACGGTCTCTTGTGTTTGCAAATGAACTTTAAGGTATATTTTTCAATCTCTGTGATGAATGTCATTGGTATTTTGATAGGAATTGCATTAAACATGTAGATTGCTTTTGGTAGTATAGCCATTTTTACTATGTTGACTCTACCAATCCATGAGCACGGGAGAGCTTTCCATCTTCTGTAGTCTTCCTCAGTATCTTTCTTCAGGGGTCTGTAGTTCTCCTTGTAGAGATCATTCACATCCTTTATTAAGTTTACTCCTAGGTATTTGATTTTTTTGAGGCTATTGTGAATGGAATTGTTTCCATATATTTCTTAGTTGTTCGTTATTGATGTATAGAAAAGCTAATGATTTTTGTAAGTTGATTTTGTATCCTGCCACCTTGCTGTAGCTGTTTATGGTATCTAGGAGTTTTTGGGTAGAGTTTTTTTGGGTCTTTAAGATATAGCATCATGTCGTGTGCTAATAGGGATATTTTGACAGTTTCTTTACCTATTTGTATTCCTTTTGCTTTTTCTTCTTGTCTTATTGCTCTGGCTAGGAATGCCAGGACTATGTTGAATAGGAATGGGGATAGTGGGCACCCTTGTCTCAGTCCTGATTTTAGGGGAAATGATTTCAGTTTTTCACCATTAAGTATGATGTTGGATGTAGGTTTATCATATGCAGCCTTTATAATGTTGAGGTACATTCCTTGTATCCCTAGTTTTCTTAGAGCTTTTATCATGAAGTGGTGTTGGATCTTATCAAAGGCTTTTTCTGCACCTATTGAGATAATCAAGTGGTTTTTGTCTTTGCTTCTATTAATGTGCTGTATTACATTTATAGATTTGTGTATGTTGAACCACCCCTGCATTCCTGGGATGAAGCTGACTTGGTCATGGGGAATGATGTTTCTGGTATGTTGTTGGATTTGGCTTCCATTATTTTGTTGAGGATTTTTGCATCAGTGTACATTAAGGAGATTGGCCTATAGTTCTCCTTTTTTGGAGGTGTCTTTGTCTGGTTTTGGGATGAGTGTAATGCTGGCTTCATAGAATGAGTTAGGCAGTGTTCTTTCCCTTTCTATTTAGTGGAACAGTTTAAGGAGGGTTGGTATCAGTTCTTCTTTAAAGGTCTGATAGAATTCAGTTGAGAATCCATCAAGTCCTGGACTTTTCTTTTTTGGAAGACTCTTTATTGCTATTTCAATTTCATTGTGTATTATAGATCTTTTCAGGTGATTAATATCCTCTTGGTTCAATTTTGTGTGGTCATAAGTATCTAGAAATTTGTCCATTCCTTCAAGATTTTGAAATTTTTTGGAATATAGTTTCTCAAAGTAGTCTCTGATGATTCCCTGGATTTCTGTGGTATTTGTTGTTATCTCCCCTTTTGCATTTCTGATTTTACTGATTTGGGTTTTTTCTGTCCTCATTTTAGTCAGGTTTGCCAGGGGTCTGTCAATCTTGTTTATTTTTTCAAAGAACCAGCTTTTTGTTTGGTTGATTCTTTGTATGGTTAGTTTTGTTTCTATTTCATAAATTTCTGCCCTTATTTTTATTATTTCTCTTCTTCTGTTTGTTTTGAGTTTTGCTTGTTCTTGTTTTTCTAGGAGTTTGAGATGTAGCTTTAGGTCATTTGAGATCTTTCTGTCCTTTTAATATATGCACTCATGGCTATAAACTTTCCTCTTAGGACTGCCTTTGCTGTGTCCCATAGGTTTTGGTAGGTCATGTTTTCATTTGTATTAACTTCCAGGTACCTTTTAATTTCCTCTTTTATTTCATCAATGACCCACTGATCATTGAGCAATGTGTTGTTCAGCTTCAAATTGTATGCATGTTTTCTACTGTGGTTTTTGTTGTTGAGTTCTAGTTTTAATGCATTATGATCAGATAGAATGCATTGGATTATTTCTATTTTCTTATATTTGCTGAGGCTTGCTTTGTGCCCTAAGATATGACCTATTTTGGAGAAGGTTCCATGGGCTGCTGAGAAGAATGTGTATTGTGTAGAAGTTGGATGAATTGTTCTGTAGACATCAAGTAGGTCCATTTGATCTATGGTATAATTTAGTTCTAGAATTTTTTTATTGATTTTTTGTTTGGATGACCTACCTATTGGTGATAGGAGGGTATTAAAGTCTCCCACTACCACTGTGTTGTAGTTTATATATGTTTTTAGGTCCTTCAGAGTATGTTTGAAAATTGGGTGCATATAGATTTATAATTGTTATTTCCTTTTGGTATATTTCCCCTTTTATTAGTATGGCATGTCCTTCCGTATCTTGTTTGATCAATGTAAGTTTTAAGTCTACTTTGTCTGAGATAAGTATTGTTACTACTGCCTGTTTACCATTGTCTTGGTAAATCTTCTTCCAGCCTTTCACCCTAAGCCAGTGCTTGTTTCTGTCAATGAGATGGGTCTCTTGTAAACAACATACTGGTGGATCTTCCTAGTTAATCCTGTTTGCCAGAGGGTGTGTTTTGATGAGGGAGTTAAGTCCATTAACATTCAGTGTTAATATTGATAAGTATGTGGTGATTCCTGTCATGTAGTTGTTTTTGTTGTTTGAAGGTTTGATTGTGTGCAGCTGAATTAATTTTACTCTCTGATTCCTTGTCTTTTCTTCTCCTGTTGGTGTTGCCTGTTCTCTCATGGTTTTGTTTGCTTTCATTTTCTGTGTGCAGAATTCCTTGAAGAATCTTTTGTAGTGGTGGCTTGGTGGTCATACATTGTTTTTGTTTCCATTTATCGAACAAGACTTTTATTGCTCCATCTATTTTGAATGATAGTTTTGCTGGGTAGAGTATCCTAGGGTTGAAGTTATTTTCATTCAGTGCCCGGAAGACCTCACTCCATGCTCTTCTTGCTTTTAAGGTTTCTGTTGAGAAATGTGCTGTGATTTTGATGGGTTTACCTTTGTATGTTATTTGTTTTTTCTCTCTTACAGCCTTCAATACTCTTTCTCTATTCTCTGTTTGTTGTTTTAATGATAATATGTCATGGGGTAGTTCTATTTTGGTCATGTGTGTTTGGTGTCCTTGAGGCTTCCTGTACCTGAATGGGCATCGCTTTCTCTAGGTTTGGGAAATTTTCTGTTATTAGTTTGTTGAATATATTACGAATCTCTTTTGCTTGCACCTCTTCTCCTTCTTCAATGCCCATGATTCTTGGGTTTGGTCTTTTGATGGTCGGTGAGTTCTTGCATGTTCCTTTCGAAGTCTTGAGTTGTTTGACTAATGGCTCTCTTCAGTTTTCCTCTAATTTCCATTTTATCTTCAAGTTCTGAGATTCTGTTTTCTTGTTCTAGTCTGCTGGAGTGGCCTTGCATTGTGTTTTGTATTTCTGTTTCATTCTTTTTTCTGAGGTTTTCCATATCATGGGTCACTTCCTCTTTAGTATCATCCATTTTTGTCATTATTTCATTTATTTCTCTACTTATAGTATTCTCTGTTTCATTTTTGATGCTTAGTTAGGGCTCCTGTGAGTTCATTTATTTGTTTCTGTGTCTTCTCATATTCTTTACTTTTGGTGTCTTGAAGTTTCTTGAGTGCCTCTTGTACGTTTTGGTTAACCATGTCTAGTAACATCACTGTGAAATTCTCAGTAATTACTTGCAGAATTTCTTCTTTGAGGTGTTCTGTGGGCATTGTTGTGTTCCTTGGTGTCATTTATCTTTGTTTTGTTGGAGTCTGGAACTGGGTATCTGTTTTCTTCATTTCCCTCTGAATCCTGTATTCAATCAGTTTGGGGGGAGAATGGTTTCCATCCCTTTTTCATCTTCCCTTCGCTCCACTTGGTACTGTGCAACTATGTTCTTGCTAGCCTAGTTGGTGGTTTCAGTCACCTGTTTTCTTTCCCTTGGTTTAATTTTGTTTTGTGGCTGTATTGGGTTTATAGCTAAGTATGTGTTTGTTATTTCTGTCCCTGATCTGGGTGTAATTTAGTATTTGCTCGTTCACAATAGTAAAACTAATAACAATAAAAAAACCCAAAGAAATAAACATGGAGAGATGAAAAACACACACACAAAGAAAGAAGAAACAGAACAACCTGACAGACAAACAAACAAAAAATTCCAGGTTCAGGAAGAATAGAATTTCAGTCTTAGTTTGAGTTCTGGCGTTACTCCACCAGCATCCAATCCTGGTGTTGGTATTTAAGCAGAAGGTCTGTTGTAGTCCTACCTGGTGGTTGGGTATTCTTTTTTTTTCCTTCTGTCTTTCAGAGATAGCTGCTTGGTCAGCTCCTCCCTCAGTGGGGTGTGGCAGTTTAAAATTGTATGTTGTCCTCAGGCTCCAGAATCAGCTCTGTAGCCCACCAGCTGTCCTGCTTTGGAGTTGAGTTTTCACTGTATTGGTTTACTGGGGGCTTGTTTCTTTGCCTTGACCCCTTTCTCTGGGGCAAGGTCAGTGATCTGTCAGCTGGCTCCTTGCTGTCAGCATGTTGTGATGGTTTGCTGATTGTTTTTCAATTTTGCAGTGTCGTTTGACTTTGGATGTTGCTCACTGGCTCAGGAGATGAGCTTTGTGGACCACTACCTGCCCTATTTGAGGCAACAGCTTATCACCCACCTGCTGTAGGCCCTTCTGCATTTCCAGCCTTTGTTTACTGAAAGTTCACACAGAGAACAGCTCCTTGCCCCATTCCCCTTCTCCGGTGCACTTTCGGCAACTCTGTCCCTCTGCTGTGTGTTGGTTTTCAGTTCCTTGTTCAGGAACTTGTTCAGTTCAGTTTTTGTTTGCATAGTGGGGGTCAGTCTGCCCAGGGGGCTATGCTGGAATACCCATGGGAATACCCCATGATGCTTGGTATCTGCCAAATGTCTCCCAAGCAGGTTTGGAGCCAGCGTCTGGTGGCACGGCAGCTCTTTTGTTTTCTCAGTGTAACATGGTGTGGAGAAGCTTTCCACTGGCTAGGGGTTCAGGATGTCTAAGTTTTGATTTTTCTTGCTTCTTTATTTCTGCCAACTGTGGTTCCAGCGTCTCAGTGAGGTTTTGGAGTCTCGGAGCTCAATGCTGTCTGCTTCCGTACCCTAGTTGCTATCTTGGCTGTCCTCTATGGTCTTGTTAAATTAGGATCTGTAGGCTGAGATAGGTACAGCCCTCAGCCATGAAACAGGGAAAGGCAGAACAGCTGTGTCTCCTAAGTTGCGTTCAGAGAAGCAGCTGCTTTGATCTTTCTTTACTGAGGAAATTGGCAATATGGTAAATTGAATTATTCCTTGCACTGGCAAACTAGTTTCTTAGTACTTAGGTAGATTCAGTTGCACATCAGGGTCAGTGAAAACTTCAATCTTTATGTGCTATTGCCAAGATATTTAAAGTTATCATGCAGAATTGTAGAATATTAGAAACTTCTAAGTATGTGTATATATCACAATAAAGAAAGCCAGCATTTTTGCCATTTATTGTATTTTCACATTAGAAATAAGGTGTGTTATGCCATGGAACCTATATTACCTCATCTTAGGAAGAAAACAGACCTTGCTTTAGCAGAGTAATCAAGAGAACCTTCTCTCTCAAGGTCAGAGGAAATAAGTTTCTGAACTATGTTTCAAATTCCAGGGAACACTTGTTCTTTCCTCTAGCTCTCTGAGTTTGTCCATATTAGAGGGACCATGGCCATCTTTCTCCAGCTGTCCATCCCTTTTATAGCATCTCCTTATTTACACTGTTCTTGGAGCTGCCTTTTTTCTCTTGCAGCGAGTAGCAGCTAGCCAAAAATTATCACATCCCAGGCTTCATCAACTCAGAAAAGGAGTTTTATTCATTCTTTGAGTATCTTCTTTTATTTTTTAATAGTTTAGGTAATGAACTTTAATACATTGTGTATCAGTTTCTTATATTCCCAACTCAATTAAATTTATACATTTTAGCTTCCATTTCATTCAGCAACAAAAGCATTCATTGAACACATATTTTGCACAAATTGCTGCAAAATTCAGAGACGATCATGACACAGTTCCTACCTTGCATGGACTCTCAGTCCAAAAGGGAAGACAAACCTGTAAACAAGTAACAAGTATTTATAATAGAATGTGGAAATAGACATAGGCACAAAGGGCTATGGTTGCTTAAAGGACGGAATAGCTAGCTATTTCTACAGGGTGACCAATATCCAAATTTGCTTGGGATTGAGGGACACAAGACCTGCAATGCTAAAACCCACGACAATCCCAAGAAAACCAGGGTGGTTGTTCACCATATCTAGCTGGGAGAGATGAAGACTTTAAAGAGGAGAATCATTTGAACTAGGACTTGAAAGACAAATCGCAGCTTACCTGGCAGTTACGGGAGATGAAGCTAGCATTTCAGGCAGGTGTGAAAATATTTCCTATTCAGTGAATAATAAACAAATTGGTGTAAACAGTATGTGAGTTTTGAACATTATGTGTATGTGTCAGATGGGGGGATAGGGCCCTATGGTTAGAATAGAATAGAGGAAAGCTGCAAAGGTGGGCAGGGCCAAATCATGGAAATTTTTATATGCCCTGCTGAAAAATCTTTACTATGTGTTGTAGACCAGTGGTTTTCAAAGTATAAAGAACTTCTGGTTCCAATGAGACCTTGATTGGAAGCATAATTAGGAAAGGCAAAATTTGATTGAAACAGATTTAAGTTAAGGATAGGGTCCTAGAATCTCTACCATAACTCTCCTTGTCTTTCCCATCTTAACCAGTGTTGAGGGAGAATTTGGGGCAGCACAGTTTGAAAATGTCATCTCTGGACCACAAGGGGGGTTACTAAAATTATTTAAGTAGGGGAGTGAGAGATGTGATGGGATTTGTGATGAGATAAGATTGTTAAGGTGTTGGACAGAAGAATTAAAAGGCAAGGAAAACCAATTAGGAGGCTATTGTAACTGTCTATGAGAAGTCTGACCTTAAGCAAAGATAATGGGGATAAAGAGATAGATAGGCATGAAAGACATCTTTAAATGTTGCATTAGTAGAACCTGGTAAGGAGAAGGTTGCTGGGTGAGGAAGAAGGAGAACTCAAGGATGATCTTGTGCTTACTTACTTATGTTAGAAGCATCCAACTATATGAGAAATCTCTAGTCTGATTCCTAATAGCCACCTCATTTTCTTTGAATTTTCACTAATGTAGATGAAACCAACATATGATCACTCATCTCTGGATTTATTTTCGTCAAGTTTTCTTCATCTAAGACTTGACTTTGTTGGTAAAACCCTTTAGCTGTCATTGTTGTGTTAGCTACAACTGCATTTATCTCTCATTAACAAGGCAGTGGGTAGCAGTTTTCTTTTTTATGAAGATAGTCCTCAGCTTACACATAGGATGTGTTCCAAAAGTTCATTTTTAAGTTAATTATTTGGAACTCAGAGTCCATTTGCTTGTAGAGATGGCATAATACATTTTGATTAGGTTCCTAGACCTGTCCACAAAAGTCTGTTTAGCCTACAATATAACTGAAAGTGTGGATTTTTGCAATGGAAATTAGTTGGAAATAGTTTAATACTATTACAATTAAAATGAAAGGAATAATTAAAAAAGAAATAGTTGGGAGTTCTTGTTTCCCACAAAGGGTAGTGCTTGATAAAAAGCCGGTTAATCTCAGGAAGACAAAGCAAAATAGATGAGGATTGGACACATGGCTTTTGAATTTTTTTTTTTTTTGGCAGCACTGGGGTTTGGATTCAGGGCTTCATGCTTGCTAGGCATGTGCTCTTACCACTTGAACCACTCTGCCAACCCTGAAAATTTTTTTGAAATAATGTGTCTGAGGGTTTTTTTTTTTAAATGATAAAAGCAATTGTGTTTGTTGTAGAAAATTTATTTTAAAAAATTAAGTCACCAATAATTCTATCACTGGGAAGAGAATTATTGTTAACATAGTGGTATGTTTCAACATTTTTCTTAATACGTGTATTTTTTTAAATCAGTCCCCCAGGTAATGATTACGGTATGTCCACGTTATGAACTAAGAGTTACTACCTGAATTTCTTGATAATCAATGAAAGAAGTGAAAATGACAAAGGGAAAGGACAGTGTTTGGAAGGGATTGTATTTACATGTGAGGTTTTTTTTTTAATGTGCTAGCAAAAGCAACCCCAAATCCATTGCATTCTGTAGAAGCATATGACATTGTCATTCTCACACACCACTATGCAAGAGAATCTCCTGTGGATTGCTGTGGCTTTTACATTTGGTGTGCTTATTATGTAGATTCTGAGTTGGTAAGTCTGAGCTGGGCTGCAGGTCCTTGGCCAGTATTTCTCAATGTTGGTTGCAAATTGAAATCACCTGGAAAGCTTAAAACTTTTATATAATTGACGAGGTAATGAGAAATGTGTATGGGGATTATTTTTAAATATCATTGGGTGATTCTAGTACCTCTAGTTTACCTGCTTGGATTAAACCAGTGCTTCTCAAAGTATGGCTGTGGAACCAGCAGGGCACTTGCGAGAAAGCAATTTCTTGGGCTCTTTCCCAGATTTACTGAATTAGAACCTCCGGGGGTGGCTCAGGATCTATGTTTGACCAAGTTCTCCAGCAATTCTGACAGATGCTGTAGGTTGACAGCCCCTAGATTAAAGAGTCCTTCCTGGCCCATTTTAAAGCACATCTTCAGAAATTGCTGGAAAGGAATACCCTGGCCAGGGTAAGGACTTTAATAAAAAATGCTTTTAGTAATAATGTTAGGATCCATAACAGAGATAGGGATGATGATTTGCTGCAAAGCCCAAGAAAGTTTTGGAGGGGGGTTACATGGTCAGGCATAACCATGGTGGCAGTACCTGCAGGCAAAGTCTTCCTTATTTGAACTCCTTTTCAAATGCTAACATCCTATTTGAAGCTTTGCCTGAACTACAGTATAAATTGTTTCATTCTTGTATTTACTTAGCACTTCCTACTTCCCTGTATCTGTTCTTAGTACTCTCTAGATGTCTCTCTCCCTGACTAAATTGTTTGACTATTTTATTCATCCTTGGATCGCCAATGTCTTATACAATACCTGGTACATACTAAATGCTCTAGAATTGTTTACTCAGTGGAGGCATCAGGAATGGTCAGCTTTTTTGACTAATAACAACCTTCAAAGATGGGTTTACCTTTGTGACTTAATCATGGTTCTGGGTTCAACTGCTAAGGACCTTGGTTCTGTCAGCACACAATGAGTATATGTGTCTCAGTGGTGGCCTTACATGACAAATATCTCAGAGATGTATAACAGTTATTAGCGATTTATTTTTTTAACCACAGGGTAGGTACATCGTTGTCAGGTACCAAGACCACAAATTTCAACCGTACTCATACTTTCTCTTATCGTAGGGGAAACTTAATGGGAAATCTAACTAAAATCAAAAGGGCTACAGTTGCCATAAGACAAAAGTATGTGAGTCCTTGGGTCTCACCAGTTGCCTCTCATCCAGGCATCTTCTGGTTCTTTGTACTTCTCTAATTTTATCATCTATTCTCTGAATCCCATGTCTGCTCACAAATATTCTTCAAATAAGATAAGCAGTAAATTTCAGTTATCTTTTCATTGTGCCTTACTAAGGTTATGCTCAGATCAGCATGTGTTGATGTATGTGTTTCCCAATTTGGAGTGACAGATTTACGAGCAGTCTTTTGGTTTAACTTCCTAGGTGCTTAATCATGAATTCATTGTATGTGAATTTTTACTGACTTAACCCTCAGAGGACAACCTTGATAACATTTTTCCAAGTGTTAATACATAGAGTATAAACTAGAAAAATTGATTTGTGCCTTCTTTTCTAACTCACAATCCTGCTATGTGTCTTCTGACTAAGTTTTTCTATTTTTTTCTATAGGCATTATATCTGATAGCCACTAATGGAACTCCAGAGCTCCAGAATCCTGAAAGACTGTCAGCTGTATTCCGTGACTTTTTAAATCGTTGTCTTGAAATGGATGTGGATAGGCGAGGATCTGCCAAGGAGCTTTTGCAGGTGAAAATAAAATAGTACAATTACAAAAAGAGAGTTATTATACTGACCTTTCCCATTTCAACCTGTGACAGTAAAAGAGGTCTATCAAGAGATCTGTAAAAGTTAGGCTATTACCATTGGATTTTAGACCATAGACACAGAAGTATAGGTGTCCATCCAACACATGCTTGATTAACGTATTGCCTTTCTTCTGAGAAGTTGGCAGTTGAATCTCTAAATATTCTTTGTTCTTCCTAGAGTCTTATTGTGCAAGGAAAAAAGCAACGTGACCCTCTGGCATTGGTTTAAAGTTTTGTTCTAAACATTATTTGTGCCCCTGGATGTTTTATGTAGTTGCTCTTGGCAGGAGGTAATTCTCTACATAACTATGCAGTTATTTCCATGGCATTTGCTACTCTAATGCTTTACTGGTCAAAGTCCCTTTCCTTATGATACCAATTGGCAGGCACTTGCTTGCCTGGGTGAGTACCATCCAGTGGTGAGTGCCTCTGCAACCATTTATACTTTTCATGGCTCCCAGGGGTTAGTATATATGATGATCAGTAGTACCTACTATGTGCCAAATTGTTTACATACATTATCTCACTTAATTCTTACAACTCCAAAAGCTCGGCATTATCTTATTTTACAGATTTGGAAATAGAGGCTCACGTAGCTCTGAGTAGTAGCAAAGCTGAGATTTAAGCCCTAGTTGTCTGAATTTCTAGCACACATTAAACATAAACCAATGTAGATAAAAAGATATATTGATTTGACAAAGGTACATATGCCCAGGATCACACATATAACTTCACTGCTGAGGCTGATCCTTGGGGACATATATCAAGACCTATAACATCAAAGAACAAGGACTGTTTTCTCCATGACTTTGAACGCATAAGCCAATAAAACAAAAGGTTTCACACTTGGTTATGCAGTGTTAACCACAGATTCACTGTGTTCCAGCCCACCTCCCTGCACAAAATAATCTGTTCCTGTTGCTTTTAACCTCCCTTCAGAGACAGAGAGCCACACTGAAGCATAAGTATCTCAGCCCAAATCACAGTTGGTATTAACCTACTTGGAGGAACTGAAGAGGCTATCCCTTCTCTTTTCTGATACCTGTGAGCATTTCACAGGTTATTATAAGGTCCTAAAATGTCAGTTCTGGAATGACTTTTTGGTTCTATAGTTAATTCAGTCTCAAATTACAGATGAAAAACCTGAGCTTTTGAGTGTTTTACTTTTGTATCTTTTCACCCCTCTTACCACCTCACATACAAATCCTGATACACATACCTGTTGTGCCTTCTTCCAAAAATGAGTAAAGATACAGGACCTTTCAATATACAACTAAATAGATCATACAATGAAACATCTAATTAATTCATCCCCCAACAGTGCTTTTATATGAATGAATCAAGTCACTGATGCAAAAATATATTTTGACTATAAACTGAATAGTTTGTTACATCTTTTCCATCTTATGCATATAAGCAATAAACTGCATATCTCTTTAAGTCTACACAATTTTATTCTGACTCCAGCCTAACATTGTCTGTTTTATCTTTTACAAAGTAGAGAGGTGCATGACATTCATGGCACTGGAAGGCTAGAGAAAAGACATAGGTCTTGAATATTTGTGTGCTTTTCTTTATGTCCTAAGTCAATTCTTAGTTCATCAATGAATATTTATTAAACAACTTCAGTTTACAAAGCGTAAATGCAATAGGTGATACAAATCTGTCAGAGGCATGGTTCCTGCTCTTAAGGAGTTCCCAATCTCCTTGGCTAGTGAAAAAATAATGCAAGGTTGTTCAGATACTCATGCAAACCAAGTGGCTATGCAAGTAATAAATGGCATGGTTGGATAGAGAAATATCTCTGGAGGCTAGTTTGATCAGAAAATGTCTGCAAACAGGAAAGAGTTTTGCTGGACTTGGAAGAACAGGTCCATCTCAGAAAAGATAGGAAAGGATTTCAGATGGAAGTGCTTTAGTACAACCAAAGGCACATAAGCAGGGCTTAAGGGAACATAACATAGAAAGAGTTCAAATAAGGAAGCTGCAAAAGATGAGATTGGAAGGAGAAGACCTTGAACATCAGGCTAAAGAGTTGGGACTGTGTCAAAAATGGTGACTCATAGCTGGGCATCGGTGGGTAATGCTTGTAATCCTAGCTACTGCAGAGGCAGAGATCAGGAGGCTCATAATTCAAAGCCAGCCCAAGCAAATAGTTTGCAAGACCTTATCTCAAAAATATCCAACACAAAAAGGGCTGGCAGAGTGATTCAAGTGGTAGAGCACCTGCCTAGCAAATGTGAATCACTGAGTTCAAACCTGAGTACCACACACAAAAAAAGAATGGTGACTCATGTCTGTAATCCCAGCACTCAGGAGGCTGAGGCAAGAGATTGGAGAGTTTGAGGTTAGCCTGGGCTACACAGTGAGATGCTGTCTCAAAAAACTAAACAACACAAAAAGAGCTGGATTGACCAGCCTGCTTTACCCCTTAGTAGCTGGGCCAAGTTACTTAATCTTCTCTATGTGTTTTTTTCTTTTTTTGTTGGGACTGGGGTTTGAATTCAGAGCTTTCTGCTTGCAAAGCAGGCTCTCTACCACTTGAGCCACACCTCTAGTCAATAGAAATGTCACAACAAAACCTCTTGTATAACTATCATATGCTAATAAAAACATTAACTTTTTTTTCTTTTTTTTATTCATATGTGCATACAATGTTTGGGTCATTTCTCCCCCCTCCCCATACCCCCCCCGCCCCCTCCCTCCCTCCCTCACCCCCTCGCTACCCGGCAGAAACTATTTTGCCCTTATCTCTAATTTTGTTGTAGACAGAGTATAAGCAATAATAGGAAGGAACAAGGGTTTTTGCTAGTTGAAATAAGGATAGCTATACAGGGAGTTGACTCACATTGATTTCCTGTGCATGTGTGTTACCTTCTAGGTTAATTCTTCTTGATCTAACCTTTACTCTAGTTCCTGGTCCCCTTCTCCTGTTAGCCTCAGTTGCTTTAAAGTATCTGCTTTAGTTTCTCTGCGTTAAGGGCAACAAATACTATCTAGTTTTTTAGGTGTCTTACCTATCCTCACACCTCCCTTGTGTGCTCTCGCTTTTATCATGTGATCAAAGTCCAGTCCCCTTGTTGTGTTTGCCCTTGATCTAATGTCCACATTTGAGGGAGAACATATGATTTTTGGTCTTTTGGGCCAGGCTAACCTCACTCAGAATGATGTTCTCCAATTCCATCCATTTACCAGCGAATGATAACATTTCATTCTTCTTCATGGCTACATAAAATTCCATTGTGTATAAATATCACATTTTCTTAATCCATTCGTCAGTAGTGGGGCATCTTGGCTGTTTCCATAACTTGGCTATTGTGAATAGTACTGCAATAAACATGGGTGTGCAGGTGCCTCTGGAGTAACCTGTGTCACAGTCTTTTGGGTATATCCCCAAGAGTGGTATTGCTGGATCATATGGTAGATCTATGTTTAGATTTTTAAGTAGCCTCCAAATTTTTTCCAGAGTGGTTGTACTAGTTTACATTCCCACCAGCAGTGTAAGAGGGTTCCTTTTTCCCCACATCCTCGCCTACACTTGTTGTTAGTGGTGTTGCTAATGATGGCTATTCTAACAGGGGTGAGGTGGAATCTTAGTGTGGTTTTAATTTGCATTTCCTTTATTGCTAGAGATGGTGAGCACTTTTTCATGTGTTTTTTGGCCATTTGAATTTCTTCTTTTGAGAAAATTCTGTTTAGTTCACTTGCCCATTTCTTTATTGGTTCATTAATTTGGGGAGAACTTAGTTTTTTAAGTTCCCTATATATTCTGGTTATCAGTCCTTTGTCTGATGTGTAGCTGGCAAATATTTTCTCCCACTCTGTGGGTGTTCTCTTCGGTTTAGAGACCATTTCTTTTGTTGAGCAGGAGCTTTTTAGTTTTATGAAGTCCCATTAATCTATGCTATTTCTTAGTTGCTGTGCTGCTGGGGTTTCGTTGAGAAAGTTCTTACCTATACCTACTAACTCCAGAGTATTTCCTACTCTTTCCTGTATCAACTTTAGAGTTGACCAAAGACATCTGAGGGATAAACATGATGAAAGCTTTGTTTAGGAAGATTAATCTGGCAATATGCAATAAGAATTAGCCAGAAAAAAAATGGAGGCAGGGAGACCAAGAAAAAGTTACTATATCTTGAAATTAAATTGATTCGGCCTGAACTAGGAAAAGCAAGAGATAAATGTAAGAGGCATTGAGAAGTTACTTGGTAGCTGGCTGTATGTATAATATAAGGGAGAGGAAGACAAAGGTAACTTCAGAGTGTCAAACTAATAGTGGCATTCAGTAACAGAACAAGAGACAGAGGATAATACAATGTTAATAGTTCTTGGCATCTCTGTAGCTTATCAACAGACTTGTAACCATTATAAATAAACAGAGGCTAGGACTGAACCTAAGTGTTCCAACTCCAAAATTCCTGTAGCTTGTATCTCCAAGGAGTGCCCTATTTGGGAGAATTTAACATGGCTTTTTAAATGTTGAGTTTAATGTGATAGAAGAACATTCTAGAGGAAATACCCAGTAGGCAGTTAGAGACCTAGGACCTGAACTCAGAAAACAAATTAGGTCATACACTATGAATTTGGGAGCCAACCCATAAAGTTGATGATATGTTGAAACCATGAAGGAAATGAGATCTGTAAGAAACTAAATTAGAAGAAGAAGCTGATGAGAGCCAACTTCTGGTATATGTGAGGTAGGAAGAAAAAGTGAAAGTAGGCAAGAAATGGAGAGGGGTTTAGTTACTGCACGTACACAGGGGAAAGGCCCAAGGAAGTACAATGTCACAGGCCTCCAAAGAGGAAACCATTTCAATGAAGGAAAGGATAGACACTTGCACTAACTACCACAGAGGGGCCAAAAGAGAAATGATGGAGACACAGAAATTTGGCTTAGCACTTAAGAAACTATTGGTTTCAGAGCAACATTTTAAGTTGTCTGCTGAAGATACTTTTTCAACCTCAAGGGCAGATCCAAATAAATTCAGTCTAAGAAAGTCAGAAGATCAAACAGTTACAAAGTCTGAGAGATTTTACAATATCTCTACTTAAGAGTTTCTAGCTGTGCCAGACAGTTTCCACAGGATTTCATGACATTGAAAGACCGAAAAAAAAAATCTGAAGAATAAAAGCTGGCAGGTTTTTTAATTAAATGATGCTTAGTTAGAAGTTCAAAATACACACTGATGAAAAGAAGAGCTGCTTGAAAATATAAAATAATATAGTTGTTGGAGGAAAGGATTCCAGTAATTCTTCTTTTTTTCCTTTCTTTTGCAGCATCCATTTTTAAAATTAGCCAAGCCTCTCTCCAGCCTGACTCCTCTGATAATTGCTGCAAAGGAAGCAATTAAGAACAGCAGCCGCTAAGATTGCAAGCCTTACCCCTCACCATCTCCCTCATGAGTTAGACTGAAACAAAACTCTGCTGAAGGAAAGATGAAGAAAAGACAGTCAAATGGGGTGGGGGTTCTTTAACTTTCAAATAAATAGAAACTTCTTATAAGCCTTTTTCCTACTCCCTCAGATTATGTAATTTATTTGTAAGCCTGAATCGCAGCCCAAACAGGGCAGCAATGTTGAAGTGGCCATCAAGTGGTCACTTCCACCGTGAAGCGAAAGAGCCAGTAGTGAATCCCCTCATTTTGTGCATTCCCTTTGAAGAAAAAGATTTCTCAAAGATGCACACTCCCTCTTCATAGTGTTGTGTTTGTTTTTAAGTTAGAGAGTAGTCCCTCTTGCATTCGAACCTCCTTCGAAACCCCTTACCCAATGTGATGTTTTTCACTTGCATTGTCATTAGATGTCCAGAAAAAAGATGTCAAAATGTTTTTTTTAAAAAAAGAAAACAAAAAAAGCAAAGAAAAAAAAACTAACAAAAAATAGAGCAAGTACTGTGTGAATATGTGGAAGTCCATGCCCTAATAGAGTTGTAATTTTTTATTCTTCTTCTATAGTTGTGGCTTGGTTTGTGTACCTATTTTTCTGCATTTGTATTGGAAAAGATTTCTTTTAAGACATTTTCCAAAAGCAGAGAGGAATATGTGTGTTCAGGAAGCGTTTTTAAAAACTGTGTATCTACATAAATCTCAAATGGTGAAATCCTCTCACATTTTCACAAGAATGCTTAAGAGGTAGTTGACTTGTCATGTAAACCAACTTGTGAATCTTCATGAAACCAGAAAAAAGACACACTGAAACTGTAGCATCCCCGTTTGGTGAGTCCAGGTCCTGAACCTAGGAAATCCTTGCAGAGAAACCATATTTAAAGAAAGATGGGAGTTTCTCTGAGAACCAAAAAGAAAAAAAGATGCATATGTAATACTGAACTCCTTGTTGGGCATTAAGTAAGCAAAGATAAAAATATCTAATTTAATCCTCTCTTGTGCTTGTGGAACATAAGCACTGTAAAATAGGCACATCAGGAGGAAATAGATCCATTAAAAACATTTCCTTATGGTAAAAATGATTTGTTTTGACAATTTATTACACTTTGGAAAAATTTTTAAAGGATCTGGAGAACAGAGATCTACTAAGCATGTGTTCAACTCTATAAGAAATGGAAAGTCAGTGAAAGGTACATCCCAGTCAACATTTGGCTCTAAGTACTTGTTCCCATTTTTCTTTGTGTCACCAATTTCTGTTTCTGGATATGATGTGCTCATATTTAGTTCCTTGGGCTTTTGAATTTCAGAAGCATGTTTATAAAGATCTTGAAATTCCCCAGTGAAAATAACTGTAGTTTGCTCTCATATATCCCAAGAAGTATCAAACCAACTGAATTCCTTGTATGGATTGGGGAAAATTCCAAAATTTGACTATTATTTCACCATATACTTATTTCATTAAAATTTCAACAGTTAATACTTCCTGAATCTTCTGAGAGTAGAGAAAAGGTGTCTGCATAGAAAAGGATATGCTTCTCTTTTGAGTGTATTGTCAGTTGTATAAATTCTGGAAAATAGTTTTTCTAAGCCTTTGAAAAGCTGACAATCTATGCTCTAAAAGGCTTTTGAACTTGTAGTATATAAAGAATCCGAATAGAACCTATCTACATTCAGCAAGAGAAGAAAAGAGATCAATGATATAGGCCTCTCTCCTTCTCTTTAAGGTACATCTATCCATTTACCATCCAGCTATCCATTCCTTAAAATGAAAGCACTTTCTTGAGAGTTTCTGCTAACCATATAATGCACATGTTTATGTTTAGAAGGATGACACCACTGGTGAATTTCCTATTTTTCCTAGACCATAAAATTTAGGAGAGACTTTACCCCCCTTGAAAATGTCCACTGTGGGATAAAAAATGTGAAAAGAAAAATCAAATGATAACATTAATTTAAAGCATACTATGTTATACTTTGCAAAGAGGTATCTGGACCTAAAATTTTTAATGCCACGCTGCTCTAATGAGAGAGAGGGGCCTTAATTTTAATTTCATTTAAAATCAACTGTTTTTTTTTTTTTTTACTCAGTGCCCGGGAATTCAATGAAATACCTGGGATGCAAATAGAATTCCATAGTTTGATGACTATGCTCTGCTAAAAGAGAGCCCCAAACCCGATTAAGAAGCCCTAGTTGTCAGTTGGCATCCCTTACATGTTATAAAGCCGTTTTTGTTCTTATTTTGAAGACCCTGGAGCAGTGATCCTTCAAATCACTGTAGGCAAAGAATGACTGCTTTTTAAGCTTTTAGTTCAGCCTATTAACAATGAGGAGCCAGCTACTTCTTTCCCACCACTTTGTACCAACACTTAATGATAAGATATCCCAGTAGGTATTACTCTTGCAGATTTATATCTATGTAAATGTTTGAATGAGAGCAGCTTCTAAAGCCCCTTCCCTGTGTTGGTGAGTTATGTATATTTCTAATAAGTATTAGAAAGAAGCTGTTTCTTGTGCCAAAATGATACTGAAGGATTCACACTTGGTACGCTTGAGCAACTTAGACTCCAGATCGTCAAATGTTTATTGCCTTTCCTTGGATTTATTTTTTAGCTCATCTTGACACAGGTGAGTCTATCCAGATCTTTAATGTTGCTAGTGTGCCCTGAGAGAGTGAGGGCACATCGTCGAATGTCAATTCCAAAATGTCATGAGATAGGAATGGGGCAGTGGGAAAAGTCAGGGAAGGGTGAGAAGCACAGTAGAGATTATTTATTTAAGAAAGAATAGAACATTAATGTTTTAGTACGGATCCGGTGCGTTGTCATAATCCCATGAGGATTTTGGGATGACACAATCCCCTCAAATCAGTCACCATATTGGGTAATGACTTCGTTCTTGCTGATCTTGTCTATATGTCATTGTAAATATTTGTGTGTCCATGTTCCATTTTGGCTACTGGATGGCCAAGTCACAAGAAGATTTAACTCAAGTATTTATTCTTTGATTGTGCTGTTCAGATTTTTTTTCAGGCTTGTGAATTGCACCCCAATGTTTGAGTTTAAGCACCTGGTCTTCACATATATCCCTCCCCGATGAAGCACATTCCATTGCTAAAAGAAAAAGAAATATAAAATTGCTTCCTGTTGTCTGTACAACCATTTTGATAGTTTGAGATGTTTGTCTATAAATGATATTTCTCAGCTCAAGATCGTGTCAATAATTATATTCCTTTGCTCAATGGATTGTTTATTATAATGAGGCTGCCAGTTCTCAAAAGAGATTCTCTAAAGTCACTTTTAAATAACATAAACAGGGATTACAACTATGTGAAAGTAAGTGTGCATATGGACAAAGACTGGGAACACAGATAATTGCAATCAGTTGTGTTAGGGTGGTGGGATTATGTGAGAATTTTTGCTTTCTGAAATTTTCTTTGATGTTGTTACGATATTGCTTTGTAATGGGTGACATCAGAAAGGGAACTACAGAAACATGGAAAAGATGCCAGAAGCAGATGCGTTCTGACCAGAGCCCAGAGCATGCAGGGCACAGGTATTTGCTAGTTACAAATATTTCATAGGCTTTTTACTTGCCTGGGTGCTGAGGTTGGCACACGCTCAGGTATGGCACGTGCTTTCTTAGGAGACTATTATCTAAGTCAAAGCTAGGGAGATGTCACTACTAGAACGCCAAATACATTTTCCTGCTTTAAAACAGGCTGCCCTCTGCTTTGGTATGGCACCCAGGTGTCTACTTTTTTGGGTTTTTTTAGATTGGAGGGGTGATCATTTGATTAGTCCCCTTGATAGCATTTGTTTTGGTGCCACCTTTCTGGATTGTTGTAGCAGCTTTTCAGGTAAAATTTTGAAGGAATAAAAGGATAAAATTCCCAGCTCCCACCATTTCCTCATCCAAAAAGATCTTCTATCATTCAGGTAGTATTCTTCTTTGAATGGCCAATAGGCAGGTCCACTGATTTCAGTAGAAATTTTGACTTGCAATTAAAACATGACTCTAAAATCATTAGGACAAATATTTAGGATTTTTCTGTACCTCTTGGCATTCAGTTACAGTCCTGTTCGTTTTGGCTTGGATGGTCTCCATGTGCTTTTGTACTGCTTAATTGTAAGTCATATGCAGTAGTTGCAATTTCTTAGAGAAAAGGAGACTGTCTACCAAAAGAGAGGAATTTCCTTGTAACTCACCAAAGAAATTTTAGGTGAGGACTTTAATAATGAGGTAATGGCCTCATATAGGTTACTCAGTTTCATCAAATCAGACCGTAGGAAACTCACAGGCTTTTTATTAGCCATTCTTATGGAAGTCTTAACCATGCCATCCCAGTTGAACCTCATGGTCCTTTCCTGAGCTATTTGCAGTTAATATTCAGTTAAACAAAGGTATGGCTAATGGTGCAAGCATCTCCCAGTCTCAGAACAAGAGGACTGAAATTCAGCATTTATAAACTGACAGTCTACTAGGCCTGGGATTTTGAGTGAACTTAACACACAATTCTGAACATATATTTGCATGTGGATTAGGAAGGAAATAAAAGAGGCTTTGGAAATAATGGAAGTATTTTTCCTGTGAAAGAGTTTTTCATAAAAGATGTATTTCTACATTTCTGTTGATTAACTTATTTTTTCATTCCTTTTCTGATCCACACTCCTTTAGTGAGTGATCAAATACGCTAATACAACTTCTCATACATTGGGAATGTCTGTTTATTGTTAAACAGGATCTAACTGAATCTGCAAATGCGGGAACTGAGCTGTCACCTCCACATGCACACCTCTGTGTATAAGTATACTATACAACTTGTAGCATTTACTGCCACTTAATTTGGTTGAACTTGCAAGATGAACTCATGAAATCTGGTTAGTGCCATCAGAGTCTCCTTTGGAAGCTGTCGTCAGGTGAATGCTATTCCATTATACTAACAGTAAGGCAGGCATCATGTTCACTTGATTCAGTACCTTAGGAAATTGATAGCAATTCCAGAAAATGTCAGATGTGCAAGTAATACTAGCCTAGGAAGGAAACCTGAATTCCAAATATGGGCTTTATTCCTACCCACTATGTGACCCTTAGCAAATCACTTAAGTTTTCCATGGCTATTTCTTCATCTATAAGGGTATTGCACCAGCTGCTCTCCAAGGTCTTTCCAAAAGCTCTAACATTTGCCTTGCAAATACAACCAAAGTGATGGCAAATATCACATGCTTAAGCCTGGTCTCTTATGTTACAGTTAAACAGTAGAACTATGTACAGTGGATAAACTCAAGTAAATGTAGTCAGTAATGCTAGGAAATGTTGATAAAACTCATGGCAGCCTTCCAGTTTATTCACAATTGTTTTGTTTTTGTTTTCATATCCTTTCTGTTGAGTGTTCCCAGTTTTCGTTTTCCATACACTCTGTATGTAAAGTCTGGTTATCATTAAACCTGTGGCCAGTATTTGCTACTAGAACAGAAATACACTGTCACATTTGCTAGAATAGAACTGTACCTGGATCTTTCCTATGAAACAGAGCTGTAGGCCTTATTAAGTTAAATCAGAAATGGTGCAAGATGGCAGAATCCATGCATTTTAATGACTGAGACTACAATGAGTGGACCCAAGCACTTGCAAGTTGCAGAGAGAAGAATGAAAAGGTAATTACATGCTTTTAGCATTAAAAAGTGTTCACTTGACTTGTTGGGAACCAAAGATAGCATTACTCATGACAACGTGATTGGCCAGTTGTGTGAGCATGCTGCTGGAAAGAGGGTAAACTGTAAGTTCACAGATGGTCCCAACTGCCTGCCTACAGCAGAGTGCCAACCACCCCTGAGTGCGAAATTCAAGTTCAATGTGTGTGCTTGTGTGTGGTGTGCTTTATGAACCCGCATATACTATATTCATTAGTGATGATAAGATCTTTCACAGAATCCTACAACCATTAATGAGTTGAATTGTAAATCTCAATACATCAGCCAGTAGGAGCCAGACCACATCGGTACTAATGTCTACTGGGATTATATTCACAACATCCAGATAAAATAACTTGAGGAGGATCTACGTTTTCACTGTTTATCAGAATTGTATCTCATTTGGCTGTGCATTCCTTTTGTCAAAATGTGTTATCTGTAAACCCATGTGTAGTGAAGTTCTTCTGTAACTTTGGATTAAATATATTTATGGTCTTTTGTTTGTTTGATTTTTAAGTAAGTTATTTCTTTTGTAGACTCGCTGATGGTATGGTTCCATCCTTATTACCTCAGCATCTGATCTTTTTAAGGACTTTTTGATTTTGATATTGTTATTTTAAATTGTGGTTGAAGCAATAGAAAATTGAAATATGGATTGTGCATGACTGTGTCTTGAGTGTAAAAATATTGCAGTTTGAAACTTGGACCTAAAGTATTGCAAATAAAAATGACAAACATCCATGATCTGTCACTTCTCTCTTCTGTTCACCTACCTACTCACCCCTGATCATTGGTCACTTTACCTTCTTCACAGGCTGGAGGGGAACATTGCCTCACAGGTATGGAGATGAGAAACTGCTCAGCCTCATGAGCAATACAGGAAATTCCCAGCAGATTCTGCCAGTTGATAATTCAGACTCAGAGTCTCTATCTGGCCTTTACATGCAATAGCTCAGAGAGGTGAATATGTGTGTTCAATGCAGAGCAAAAGCCTCTGGTAGATCCCACGTGAAGGAAAACCACAAAAAGAAAGTACATACAGCATATAATTTGATTTTGGTCATCTTTCTGCTTGGAAATTTCTGAACACAGCCATCTGCTTAATGTTTAGGTTTTTTTTTATTTCTGGCCTCAAGTTCTGCATGACACAGAAGCAATTCCAAACCAACATTGTTGAGACTATTCATCCACTCCCTCACTCATTCCTTTATAAAGCATTTATTGACCTCCTTATGTGTATCAGGCACTGTAGACATTTCTTCAAAAGATAACTTTTCTTTTAAAAAGCACTGGTAAATGTGACTAAATGACAATAAAGCTCATTGAAAGCTACTAGAGGCACCTGTTGGAGTCAGGTTTGTCAGAGACTTTCTTGAGTCCTTGAAACTAAAGACAGCATCACTAGATTTAATAAAGTGAAGGTCTAGTCTACCACTATTACTTTTACTTTGTATGTGTGTATAATTGTATACCTTTGTGTAAGTGAATACACATTGGTACCATATTCCTTATGATAGATAAAATATCTCACCAAATGTTAATTGGTCGTTTCTAGTTCAGTTTACTTAGGTGCAAGCGTTTTTTCATTGTATCCTTCCACATTGAAAGCCAGATCCATTTTTTGTAAATATGAGTGAGCAAGAGAAAGAGAATCCTAGCAACTAGCCTTTAGCACATTCTCTACCACCCATATGCACAAATTACTGCATTGCCTTTCTCACTTTTAGTCTCACATCCTTCCAACCTTCCTTGACAGTTTTTCTCCAACTATTTTTCTATCTCTATTGCATGAATTGGAAATGCTCTTTATTTGATAGCAAATTAGCAATATTTGAACTGTGTCCAAACAATGACAAATGGATTATTCCACAGCTCAGCCGTACTAGCTTGATTGCTGGAACTCTGGTCTTGTCCAAGTCCCTCACCTACTGAAGTGTCCCCACAAATTATGGTTTTACAAATTATGTACATTCTGTGGGGCCTACAACACACCTAACATTAAATACCACTGCCCTCTTACTAATCCTGTGCCAGCTTGACTGTGTGATTACTCTGGTGGTTGTATCTGCAATATCCACCCTCATCCCTGATGCTAGTAGAACTCTGAGTAGGACACCGGGGTGTTTCATTCACTTGCAGTGTCACAGCAGGTTACTTTTTCATAACTGGCAGCAGAAACCCCTCTCATGGGATCAAACCATTTTGCTACATCTTTGGACCCATTTTATTGTTCCTTTTCTGGCTTTTCCCACTTACTGAAACAAGGAGCATGTTTGGTCTGTTTTTCCCCTCTCCCTTTCATAGGGCTTATCAGGTCACTCTTTGAATATCCCAGTCCCTTTCAGATCCACCATCTCCCATAGAGGTTAATCTGTAGCTTTTGCTATAGCCATTGCTTGAAACATTCTCCATGTTCTTCCAAGCACCCAAACTTGGAGTAAAAAGAAAGTTGATAGTTTGGTCCCATTCTGGCCCTATTTCCTAGAGATATGCAGCCTCACAAAGTAAGAAGCAAGAGCATAATGCCATTCAGGGGAAATGGGGAAAAGGTAAATAAGCTCATAGTTCTTCCATCATCTTAAGTGAAGTTAGTCAGGTTCAGAAAGCCAAAAGCCACGTTTTCACTCATATGTGGACTACAGACATAATACAAATACAACCAATATGAAAAACAGGTCACACTAAGGGGAGGTCACATACGAGAGGGAGGGTAAAAGAAGTTAAGAAGGTGAAGGTGAATTATAGTTGATGTACTTCCTATACAACAATGAACATAGAATTTTTAAACCTGTTGAAATCACCATAAGAAGGGGACTAAGGTAGAAAGAAGAAAAATAGAGGAGGTGAACCAATTCGGGTTATAATACATACATATGTGGAAATGTCACAAGCAAACTCCTTGTATAGCTATCTTAAGAAAACAAAAATGTCTTTTTTTTTTTACAAAATCAGAGAACAAGAGGGCAGAATAGGTCCTATCTGGGGGTTGGTACCAGTGGGAAGGGGGAGGATGCAGGGAAAGGGTATAGGAGTGTGGATATGGTGCAAATACTGTGTGCACATGTATATAAATAGAAAAATGAGACCTGTTGAAACTATTCCAGGGGAGGGGGTATAAAGGAGAATGATGGAGGGGATGAATTCAACTATGACGGATATATTGTAAGAACTTTTGTAAATGCCACAATGTACTCCCAGCATAACAATAATAAAAACATAAAAATAAAAATAAAAGATCTTACTTCTTCCAACTACATGCAGATCTATAAACATCTCAACAAAATTTGCTATAAGAAAAGCAATGGATTGTACAGCATCTCCTTGATGACATTTCTCTTGAACACCATTATTGAATGGTGTAACTGATATAATTCAGATATTTTTAATCATTTTAATAAGCATTCAATGCCTCTAGCATTCAAGTAGAGAGGAAAGATTACCAAACTAATGCCCTAAACATTTAATCCGTGGTGTTATTGGTCCATTACTACATCAATTACTTTTGTCTTGATTTTGGATGCATTGTGTTTGGTAATCTCTCTTTTTCACCTGAATCAAGTACATATGTCATAATATGCTTTCAGGATATTTTTATCTTAAGACTTTAGTGAGGAAAAGATAATGTCCTAGTTTGTAATCTAGAGTCTTCTTACTCCTTTGGGTAAACACTATTTGGATTACCTATGTTATCATCTGTCTGACTAATGCTAGCACATCTGACATCAAAATGATATAAATACCCCATAGTGTGCAGGGTCATATTACCAAATCCTGAACAATAAACATTTTATCCCCTGCATTGAGAGACAATACCAAAGGATCACACAAGAAGCAGCATTCATGAATTGTCCAATTCCATAGAAGATTCTACTTCTATGACAGAGTTACATGGATGATGCTTGTGCTAATCTGTTTACCAGTGATGCAGACCTATGGATCAATATTAGACTCGCCCATGGTACCAGGATCAGTATTGTTAATTCAGAGCATTTCCCTTGTATTAGTGCTCATATGAGGAACAAAGGTATCAATTCCAAGATCCATAAAACACTTTTTAATTAGCTCAGTGGTAAACTCCTGTGGTCTTCAGTAATTCATTATCTGTATAATTTTGAGCATTATTAACACCAACCTTAGCCCCTCCATCAAATGGTGTGTCAACTGTAGCACCACATAAGTTATTAAAGAGGCTAAAGACTTAATGACCTTTCTTGGCTGTGCTGGGCCAATGTATTCTCTATGACCCTCCAGGAGCCATGGTTCCACTAATGGGAAAGGTGAGGCTCAGTACATAGTTGCATTCTTAATGATCCATAAGATGCCATGTATCCGATTGAGTTCACCTCAGATCTTCAAGCTTTCCACCAGCTATTCTCCCATATTGACATCATGGTTTGAGAAGCAAACTCCCACCATAATGAATAATTTTTAGTTATGTTGTCTTTCATTGTAGTGGTGCCTAGCTATAGCTGAGGTGGCACTTGCAGCTACGGGAACAAGGCCAAGCATAAGTTTGCCTCAAGTGTCTGAGAATTAAAGAAATGCCCTCTGCCTGGGGGCGCACTTACTTTGCTGGCCAACATATGGATGGGACATCATGGCTTTCCTTTAACTTTCCTGTTGGCTGGAGTATAAACTGTGGCCCACTACTCTAGGTTCACCCCATTTTTCTCCCTGTCTATAGACAAGACAGCTATTTGGGGCTCACCAGGGAGGCCCTTAATTCCTCAACAGCACACAGCACCCCTTAACGCAGCACTTGTCAACATACTCTAAGAGTGTGATTGTATTTGTTCCACTCAAAATTATTAAATGCCTTAGAGGACAACCTGCGTGTTTCCAGTAGTTTCCAATCTAGTCTACTATATCAGATTCCTAAGTCTCTACACCTCCCAGTGCCTCTTCCACAGAGAAACTCTTAGGCAGTGCAGTTTCTCACCTAGAATAAAATTATGAGGGTAAAATCATCATTCCTAGTACAGTAGCAGCAAAAATGCTCAATGCTGGTTTTCCCTGCCTCTTTTGCTCTTGCCTCAACTTGACTAGATCCATGGTGTTAAGTCAGTCAAATCTCTGAATTATGGATCCCCTTCAGGTTAATATGGAATTAAGGGTTTAGATTTTAACACAACAAAACACCCCTTTACAGTTAATATATGCTAATTAATTTCTCTCAAAGAATTTGTTTCCCCAATTTTAAAAAGAAGGTAAAATACATCAAGGGCTGTAAAGAATTAAAAAGTTAACCTATTGGCATGTTTATTCTGCCACACAGTAGGTTCTCAATAAATAGTAGCTATTATTGTTATTCACCTTTCAAAAAGTCCTGTTTGACTTAAAACATCTTCAATAGTAGCCATTGCACTGAGTGAATTATAGTCAGCAATTCAAAAGTAGAAAGGGTTTCTTCCTGTGGCCATTTTAAGAAATATACTGGTCCTGAGTAGGACAACCCCACATGGGCCGTAGTTGGTAGTTGGTTAAATGTGCAGATGGTATGAGTGTGCACCCCAATTAAAATCAGGCAATTTATTGTATTTAAATTATAATTTGAAAAAGCTGAAACTTTAAAATGAAACTATAAGATTTTGTGTGTAAATGCGTGTATGTATAATCCGACCACTGTCCCTGCCACTGATCTGATCCAAGCCATCTATCTTTACCTCTCCTTGGATTGTTGTAATATCTTCTTAACAAGTCTTCTTGCTTCTGTGCTTACACTGTCAGTACAGCATTCAAGAAAAATCAAAACTCTCCAATGAGTCCACATTCCTGTCAGAGTAAAGACAAGTCCTTAGAGTGAAGTTATACAAGGCCTGCCACTGTGTGTGCCACCCTCTTGCCTTCTCACCTATTCTCTGTTCTGCCCTTTACTCATTCTGTTCTGGGCACATTGGTTCCTTGAGATACCACAAACATTTCAAGAATGTGTTTGCCTTAGAGCCTCTGTGGTGGCCCATGCCTTCTGATGGAAAATTCTTCCCTCGGAAATCTGCATTTTCATCTCTCGCTTTCTTCAGGTGTTTGCACAAGTTTTCTTTTTCCAGTGAGGTGTACCCTGATCACCCCATTGACATTGCACTCTCCCCCCACCAGAACAACTAATATGTTTTCCCTAGTCTTTGTTCTCAAGACATCCATCAGCTTCTTTTAGATTTTATCATGTATTTATTTACTATGTCTAGTTGTGATTCTTTCCAGGTGAATATAAGCTCTACCATGTTAGGCATCCCCAGACACATAATAGTCACTCAATAAACCTCAGCCAACTGAGTGAATGTTCACTATTCATTCTTGAAATTCTATCTTGGTTCTACAACCACGCTTTCCTAATAATTGTCCTACCTTCCTGGTTGCATGTTCTCCGATTCTCTTTCCATATCCTGGCTTTGAGACAGCCGTTATATGTGAGTATCACCCAGGATACTTACATGTCTATTTTTTCACACCTATTTCTCTAGCTCTCCCCTATATTGTGGCTACCAAATTAACACCTTCAGCCCATATGTCTCATCTAAGCTCCAGAAACCTATTGTAAGTCCATCTACTCACACTCCACTAATGTGTCTCAAAGACACATGATACCCAGTTGTCCAAAACTAAATACCTCATCTCATAGTCATCATATCACATCCTCTCCTTGTGTTCTCTCTCCTCTATCACCACCCAAGTCATAAATACAGTCATCATCCTTGAATTTCCTTCGTATTATTTTCCCCTACTATTTTTTCAGTCACCAAGTTCTCTTGGCTATTCTCATTAAATAACTTTTAAACTATGCCTTTCCTTGCCCACAGTAGTACAGAAGAATAATGCAGTAGTCCAGTAAAGTAAATAATGAAGACCCGAAGGAATTAATCTCTCAGCTTCCACCCTTGGTACCCTTCTAATTCAAATTGCTGCTAGAGTGTTGTAGCTAAAACCAAAACCTGACTGGGTCTTGCTCCTCTTGTAATCCTGTGAATTCTGGCACCATCGGGATGGGCCTCTGGTTCCAGTGCATCAATTCATATGACTCCTCCCCTCCAACTCAAGAGTTTGTCAAATACTTCCTGAACTGAAAGCACAACTTGTTTATAGATCCATAGAGAGTTATGGCAATCTTATATGAAAGCCACATCAGAAATCAAAATTTAAACCAAGGATGTAGCTAAGTGATAGGGCACTTTCCTAGCATGCATGAGGCCTGGGTTCAAACTTCAGCATCACCAAAACTCAAAATTAATGATCCCTTAGCCAGAAGGGAGTGAAAAAATGATGGTGAAGAACATTGGCTGAAGATTATGACTATAAACTCTTCCTATATAATAATCCTGTAGGAAAACTATATAATCCCATTGACAAAATTAGTTCTGAGGCTGAGAACTCCCAGAAAAATAAGAAGGAAACAGTTTTGATATGGCCATCACAGAAGAATCATACAATATGCTATTGATAAATGATAGATTTCTCCTATGCTATCTAGCCTTGGACTGTATGTACAGTGAACCTGCAAAACCAAGAATCCTCAGAACTGAAATTGCCACTTTTTGAACTGGCCCACTTCTCATAACAAGGTCTTTTTTTTCTAGCACATAACAAACTGCGAACAACAAGAAGAGATGGTTATGGTTGAGATCTTTAATGTTCCCTAAAGATCATGTGTTGAAGGTTTCTTTCCAAGCTGATGGCACTATAAGGAGGGGGTGGAACCTTTAGTAGTGGGCCTAATGGAAGGAAATTAGGCCGTTGGGAGTATGCTCTTGAAGAGAATTTGGGGACCACAGGCCCTTCTTCTTTCTTTTTACTTCCTGACTACCAGGAAGTAAGCAGCTTCCTTTACCACATGCTCCCACCAGCATGATATACTTCCTCAACATAGCTCCAAAGTGATGGGGCCAAGCAACCAGGAACAGAAACCTCTAAAATGGTGAACTAAAATAATCTTTCCTCAGATTGAGGAAGACTATAGAAAGTGGAGAGATCTCCCATGCTCATGGATTGGTAGAATCAACATGGTAAAAATGTCGATACTCCCAAAAGTAATCTACATGTTTAATGCAATTCCCATCAAAATTCCAATGACATTCATTAAAGAGATTGAAAAATCTACCGTTAAATTTATATGGAAACACAAGAGGCCACGAATAGCCAGGGCAATACTCAGTCAAAAGAACAATGCTGGAGGTATCACAATACCTGACTTCAAACTATATTACAAAGCAATAACAATAAAAACAGCATGGTACTGGCACAAAAACAGACATGAAGACCAGTGGGACAGAATAGAAGACCTGGATATGAAGCCACACAACTATAAACAACTTGTCTTTGACAAAGGCGCTAAAAATATATGATGGAGAAAAGACAGCCTCTTCAACAAAAACTGCTGGGAAAACTGGTTAGCAGTCTGCAAAAAACTGAAACTAGATCCATGTATATCACCCTATACCAATATTAACACAAAATGGATCAAGGATCTTAATATCAGACCCCAAACTCCAAAGTTGATACAGAAAAGAGTAAGAAATACTCTGGAATTAATAGGTATAGGCAAGAACTTTCTCAATGGAACCCCAGCAGCACAGCAACTAAGAGATAGCATAGATAAATGGGACTTCATAAAACTAAAAAGCTTCTGCTCAACAAAAGAAATGGTCTCTAAACCGAAGAGAACACCCACAGAGTGGGAGAAAATATTTGCCAGCTACACATCAGACAAAGGACTGATAACCAGAATATATAGGGAACTTAAAAAACTAAATTCTCCCCAAATTAATGAACCAATAAAGAAATGGGCAAGTGAACTAAACAGAATTTTCTCAAAAGAAGAAATTCAAATGGCCAAAAAACACATGAAAAAGTGCTCACCATCTCTAGCAATAAAGGAAATGCAAATTAAAACCACACTAAGATTCCACCTCACCCCTGTTAGAATAGCCATCATTAGCAACACCACTAACAACAGGTGTAGGCGAGGATGTGGGGAAAAAGGAACCCTCTTACACTGCTGGTGGGAATGTAAACTAGTACAACCACTCTGGAAAAAATTTGGAGGCTACTTAAAACACTAAACATTGATCTACCATTTGATCCAGCAATACCACTCTCGGGGATATACCCAAAAGACTGTGACACAGGTTACTCCAGAGGCACCTGCACACCCATGTTTATTGCAGCACTATTCACAATAGCCAAGTTATGGAAACAGCCAAGATGCCCCACTACTGATGAATGGATCAAGAAAATATGGTATTTATACACAATGGAATTTTATGCAGCCATGAAGAGGAACGAAATGTTATCATTCGCTGGTAAATGGATGGAATTGGAGAACATCATTCTGAGAGAGGTTAGCCTGGCCCAAAAGACCAAAAATCATATGTTCTCCTTAATATCCATACATTAGATCAAGGGCAAACACAACAAGGGGATTGGACTTTGATCACAAGATAAAAGCAAGAGCACACAAAGGAGATATGAGGATAGGTAAGACACCTAAAAAACTAGATAGCATTTGTTGCCCTCAACGCAGAGAAACTAAAGCAGATACCTTAAAAGCAACTGAGGCCAATAGGAGAAGGGGACCAGGAACTGGAGAAAAGGTTAGATCAAGAAGAATTAACCTAGAAGGTAACACACATGCACAGGAAATCAATGCGAGTCAACTCCCTGTATAGCTATCCTTATCTCAACTAGCAAAAACCCTTGTTCCTTCCTATTATTGCTTATACTCTCTCTTCAACAAAATTAGAGATAAGGGCAAAATAGTTTCTGCTGGGTAAGGAAGGGGGTGGGGGAAGGGGGGAGAAATGACCCAAACATTGTATGCACATATGAATAAAATAAAAATTAAAAAAATAAGTAAATTTAAAAAAATAGTCTTTCCTCCTTTTAACTTGATTTTTCAGGTATTTTATTTTAGCAATGGAAAGCTCACTGACAAAACAGAATACTTATTAAGAGAGGGGTCTTGAAAAGGACAGTGCATGATTTTGTAAATAAATAATGTTTAATGAAAAAAGTTATGCGTATCCCATGTTCACTGTAATGTTATAAATGTAACTTAATATTGTTAAGATGACAATATAAGTAAAACTGATTTACAGATTTAATGTAATACCTATCAAGAGTGTAGCTGACTTCTTTGCAGAAATTCACAAGCTGATCCTAAAATTCATAATGAAATACAAGAAACCCAGAATAACCAAAGCAATATTGAAAGAGCAAACCAACGTTGGGGGGTCTCATTCTTCCTAATTTTAAAATTTACTACAAAGCTACAATAATCAAACTGGCATGGTATTAGCATAAGGATAGACTTTTAGATCAAGAGATAGAATTGAGAGTCCAGAAGTAAGTCCATATTTCTGGTCCATTGATTTTGAACAAGGGTACCTAGATTACTCTATGGAGGAAAGAAGGATCTTGTCAATAAGTGGTTGTGGGACAAATAGATGCAAAAGGATGAATTTGAACGTTTGCTGCAAACTAACTGAAAATGGATCCAAGACCTAAACATAAAAATACTAAAAGTTCAAAACTCTTACAATACCATAAAGGCATAAATCTTTGTGACATTCATTTAAGCTGCTGTTTCTTAAATAACATGCCCAAAATGTAAATATCAAAAGAAGAAGAAATTGAACTTTGGCAAATTTTAAAACTTTTGTGCTTCACAGGACTCCATCAAGAAATACAAATGACAACTCACAAAATGAGAGAAAACATTTTGGAAATCACTTATCTGTTAAATGGCTTAGATCCTGAATGCATAAATAATCCCTATGACTCAGTAATGAAAAAATAAATCACCCACTTAAAAACTGGCAATGCATCTGAATAAATTTTTTCCAAAGAAGATGTATAAATCACCAATGAGCACATAAAAATATGCTCATTATCATTAGCCATCAGGGAAATGCAAAACAAAAGCAAAATGAGATTTATTCTTATTACATAACTGTAACTTTGGATCCATTGACCAGCACGTCCCTTTTGCTTGGCTTTTTTAGATTCCACATGTAAGTGAGAGCATAGAGCATTTTTCTTTCTGTGTCTAGCTTATTTCACTTAGAATAACGAGTAAGACTAGAGGTATAATAGACAACATGATGACTGTAGTTAAGAATACTCTCTTTTATATTGGAAATTTGCAACAAAAAGTAGCTATGAGAGGAAATGGATGTAATTTGCTTGACTGTAGGAATCATTTCATCATATATGTGTATATCAAGTCATCATGACATGAAACATCATGTGTAAAATAAATGCAATTTTTATTTTTAAAAAATGTGACATCATTATTTTTCATCTACTAGGATGGAAGAATCAAAAAGCCATAGTAGCTGGGTGCTAGTGGCTCACACCTCCTTCTTTTTTTCTGGTACTGGGGCTTGAACTCAGGGCTTTGTTCTTACTAGGCAGGCACTCTACCACTTAAGCCCTACCTCCAGTCCTAGGGAATGATGTCGCTTATCCAGTTTAGGCTACATTGAGTTCTAAATCTGGAAATTAGTATCTTGGATGAAATTTTGGGAACTTTTAATGATTATTTATTAAAAAACTAGTTTTTGCAGCAATCCTTTTACTTTTTCTCTCAGGAACTAATAACATAAACGTTGGGACTTTTGATAGTGTCCCAAAGATCTTTAAGGCTCTGTGCATTTTTTTCATTTTTTAGTTGGTGTAATTTTTTAATTCTTATATCTTAGTTTTAAAACTTTACATGTGCTGAATGATTTGACAAGAATAAGCCTAGGAAACTGCTAGATACTAAGGTAGGAACCCTAGTCCCAGGAAACAGGGAAAGCTTTTGGGCAAAGGTGATCCCTGAGCTGAATCCTAATGGATGACTACAATTAACTGAATGAAGAAGGGAAGGTCCAATGGTTACAGGCACTGAGAATAATGTGTACAAGTGCATGGACATATAGGAAAACATGAAATGTTTGCAGAAAAAGTTTGTTATAGTTGGATTATTTTCTGTCAGTGCAAGAGTGATGGAAAATGATGTTGGAAAAGCAATCAGGGGACAAATCATGAAAAGTCTTTTATTTCAGGATAAGAACGTTTTTAACGTAATCATGAGGACAACTAGGAAACACTGTTTTTAAAATGTGAAGTTTCTTTTTCTTCTTTTTGATTTTCTGAATTTCTTATATTTCTATAATGGATGTATATTACTTTTATAACAGTGTTATTGAAATATAAGTAACATTTCATGTAACTCACCAATTTAAAGTGTACAGTGATTTTCAGCATATTCAAAGAGTTGTGCAACCAACACCATGATCAATTTTAGAAGAATTTCATCACCTCCAAAAACATCTTTTAGCAATTATTCTCCACTTCTCAACCTTCTTCCCCCTACTCTAGGAAAACTGTAATGTATTTATTTCCCAATGGATTTATCTACTCTGGATATTTCTTAGACATGAATTCATATAATATATGGCCTTTTGTGTCTAGCTTCTTTCTTATACCCTAGTGTTTTCAAGGTCCATCCACATAGTAGTGTGACTCCATTCTTCACTTGGATAATACTCTGTTGCATTATATACCACAGTTTATTTATTCTCTCACCAGTTGATGGAAATTTGGGTTGTTTTTAGTTTGGGCTATTGTAGATAACTCTGCTGTGAACATTTGTGGAGAAATTTTTGTGTGCACATATGTTTTAATTCCCTGCAGCATATACCTAGGAGTGGGAATACTGGATCCTATAGAAATGCTGTGTTTGAACATTGGAGTAATTAGCCTATTGTTTTCTGAAGTAGCTGCATGATTTTGCATTTCCATCCTCAGCGAATGAAGGTTCAAACTGCTCCACAAACTTGGGAGTACTTGTTATCTGTCATTTTTTTGGTGGTACTGGGATTTGAACGCAGGGTCTCATGCTTGCTAGGCAGATGCTCTACAGCTTGAGCCACCCCACCAGCCCTTTTTGGTGTTGGGTATTTTCAAAGTATTGTCTCTAGAACTATTTGCCTGGGCTGGCCTCAAACCACTATCCTCCCAACCTCTGCCTCCTGAAAGGCACAAAGGCTGAGAGCAGTGGTGGGGTGACAAGCCAACCTCCCAAGTGGGGCAGGAGGTGATCCGTGAGCTGACCTTGTAGGAGAGAGGGCAGTATTCAAAACTGAATTGCCCCACCTTACTGTGGGAGGAGCTGACCAAACAGGGTTGCAGCTGAAGGGCAATGCAGCTGTTGCCTGATGAAAACAACAGCTCTGACCACCCTGCATGATCTGGCAGACTTACCTCACTTCCCAATTGCAACTAACCTTGTGGACAGAAGGAACCAAATCCTACTCACAAGCCAGTCACCTGGTGAGACCACATTAAAGCTCCTGCTTATACACCAATACCAGGATTGGATGCCTAAGGAAGAACTCCGGAACTTTTACCAAAAGATTGAACTTTTTGTTGTTCCTGTACCTGGTGTTTTTTGTTGTTTTTTTTCTCTGTATTGTTAACTTCACCATCACTATTTTCTTAACCCTTTTCTTACCCCCTTCACTTTCCCTCCTTTTCCTGTGCTATAATACATTGGTCTCTCTCCCAACTACTCTTTTTGCCCCTTCTCATCCACTCTGTCCCCTGACTTCACCTTCCCCTCTTATCCTCCCCCAACCTGTCACCACTCTACCCCTCCCTCCTATACACTCACAACACACTAACTAGCCTACTGTACCAATGGTACATAACCCCAGGCCCCTGCAATCTCTGACACAAGCACTCTCCACTACAACAACAGAAATACACCAAACATGCAGAAGGGCACAAAACCTAGCAGCCTCCATACCATTTTCCCCCACCCACCCACCCTTTTTCCCACACACACTTTTAGTGCCACTTTACTGGTGACCCAAATTTCTGTATCTAGCCTAATAACCATTACCCCCCCCAACTCCCACTGTTTATGGATATTATCACCAAGGAGTTTTCTATATAATATGTAAACAGTTGGTCTGCCATTGAACCTGTGAATTATTTATTGCTAAATTACCCTCCAAGCCAGGGACAGAAAGAGCACATCAACCTAGCTAACAACAAAGTCAGTCACAAGACAAATGAAAACCATCAACTAGCCTATCAAGAACATAGTTGAACAGCACCAAGTAGAATGATGGGAAGAATAAGGGATGGAAACCACTCTCATAAAAAAATAATTCAGCACAGGGTTCAGTGGGAAATGAAGAAAATGGATACCTAGTTCCTGACCCCAACAAAGCAATGATAAATGTCACTAAAGAGCCCAGTGACACCCACAAAAAAACCCCCTCAAACAGGAAATATTAGAAGAAATCTCTGAGAAATTCGTGGAGAATATAATAGACACAGTTAACCAGAATGTACAAGATGCACTCAAAAAATTTCAAAACACCAAAAATAAAGAACATGGGAAGACACAGAGACAAATAAAGGAACTCAGAGAGGACTTCAACAAGCACTAAAGAGAAACAAAGGACACTATAAAAAAAGAGATCGATTAATTAAAGATGACTACACAAAGTACAAAAGAGGAGTTGAACAAAGATATGGAAAACCTCAGAAAAATGAAACAAACAGAAATCCTGCAAATAATTGCAGGCTGAATAACATATTACTCAACAATCAGTGGGTCATAGAAGAAATAAGAGAGGAAATCAAAAGATTCCTGGAAGTTAATGAAAATGAAAACACCATCTACCAGAACCTATGGGACACAGAAAAAGCAGTCTGAAGAGGAAAGTTTATAGCCATGAGTGCATATATTAAAAGGACAGAAAGATCTCAAATAAATGACCTAATGTTACATCTCAAATTCCTAGCAAAACAAGAACAATCAAAACCCAAAACAAGTAGGAGAGAAATAATAAAAATAAGGGCCAAAATTAATGAAATGGAGACCAAAAAAACCATACAAATAATCAATGAAATGAATAGCTGGTTCTTTGAAAAAATAAAAAGATTGATAAGCCCCTGGCAAATCTGAAATGAGGAGGGAAAAAACCCAAATTATTAAAATCAGAAATGAAAAAGGGGAGATAATAACAAACACAAGGGAAATCCAGGTAATCATCAGAGACTACTTTGAGAACATATATTCCAATAAATTGGAAAATCTTGAAGAATGGACAAATTTATAGATACTTATGACCATCCAAAACTGAACCAAGAGGATATTAATCACCTAAGCAGAACTGTAACACAAAATGAAATTGAAGCAGCAGTAAAGAGTCTCCCAAAAAAGAAAAGTACAAGACATGATGGATTCTCTGCTGAATTCTACCAGACCTTTAAAGAAGAACTAATACCAACACTCCTTAAACTTTTCCTCAAAATAAAAAGGAAAGGAACACTGCCTAACTCATTCTATGAAGCCAGTATTACACTCATCCCAAAAACACACAAGGACACATCCAAAAAAGAGAACTACAAGCCAATCTCCTTAGTGAACATTGATGCAAAAATCCTCAATAAAATAATGGCAAACCAAATCCAACAACATATCAGAAATATCACTCACTATGACCAAGTCAGGTTCATCCCAGGAATGCAGGGATGGTTCAACATAAGCAAATCAATAAATGTAATATAGCACATTAATAGAAGCAAAGACAAAATCTACTTGATCATCTCAATAGATGCAGTGAAAGCTTTTGATAAGATTCAACACCATTTCATGATAAAAGCTCTAAGAAAACTAGGAATAGAAGGAATGTACCTCAACATTGTAAAGGTTACATATGAAAAACCTATAGCCAACATCATACATAATAGGGAAAAACTGAAACCATTTCCCCCAAAGTCAGGAACAAGAAAAGGGTGCCCACTCTCCCCACTCCTATTCAACACAATCTTGACATTCCTAGCCAGACCAATAAGGCAAGAGGAAGAAATAAAAGGAATACAAATAGGTAAATAAATAGTCAAGGTGTCCCTATTTGCATATGACATGATCCTATACCCCAAAGATTCAAAAACTCCTAGACACCATAAATAGCTTCAGCAATGTAGCAGGATACAAAATCGACTTACAAAAATCAGTAGCTTTTCTACAAACCAACAAAGAACAAATTTAGAAAGAATATAGGAAAACAATTCCATTTACAATGGCCTCAAAAAAATCAAACACCTAGGAATAAACTTAACAAAGGATGTAAATGTCCTCTACAAGGAGAACTACAAACCACTGAAGAAAGAGATCGAACAAGACTACAGAAGGTTGATTCTGCTCATGGATTTGCAGAATCAACATAGTAAAATGGCTATACTACCAAAAGGAATCTACATGTTCAATGCAATTCCCATCAAAATCCCAATGACATTCATCACAGAGATTGAAAAATCTACCCTAAAGTTCATTTGGAAACACAAAAGACTGTGAATAGCCAGGGCAATAATGAGCAAAAAGAGCAATGCTGGAGGTATCACAAATACCCGACTTCAAACTATATTATAGAATCATTGCAATAAAAACAAGATGATACTGGCACAAAAACAGATATAAAGACCAGTGGAGGAGAATAGACGACCTGGATATGAATCCACACAGCTATGCCCACCTTATTTTTGACAAAGGCACCCAAAACATATGATGGAGAAAACACAGCCTCTTCAAGAAATGTTGCTGTGAAGACTGGTTATCTGCTTGCAAGAAACTGAAACTAGATAGATGCTTAGGTGAATAATATCCTCTTGGTTCAGTTTTGGATGGTCATCACAAAGCATGGAGGCCAAAAGACAGTGGAACAATGTCTTTAAATTGCTGAAGAAAAACTGCCAATCCTGAATTCTATATCCGGTGAGAATATTCCTCAGGAATGAAGACAAAACAAAGACATTCTCAGATGATAAAACCTAAGAGAATTCATTGACATCTCTAAAGAAAACTCTTCAGAAGCTTAAAGAATGAAGAAAGAAAAACAAATAGTGAATATCTGAGTAAATATAAAAGTCTGTTTTTCTTCTTTTGATTCTTTAAAACATGTTCATCTATTGAAGGCAAATTCGTATGACTGTCTTGTGGTGTGTTTAGTGTAGATGTAGCTATTTAAACTTCAAAAGATCATTGAGGGAGTATGAAATGGTGATAAGGCTTTGCTTTTTAGACATTTATAGCAAAAGTCAGTTGAACTTAGTATAATGCATACACTCATATAACAAACACAACAATCAAGGTACTAAGCAATTCAAAGAAAATGAATGTAATCATCACCCAAAGGCTCCTTCGTGTCCCTTTGTAATTATTTTTTCCTCTCTTCCCTTCCCTCCCACTGATGATATATTACTCTGTCAGTATGGTTTGCATTTTCTAGATTTTATATGAATGAAATCAAGCAGCATGTACCCTTTTTGTCTGGCCTCTTTCACTCAGAATAATTATTTTGAGATGCATTAATGTTGTATGAAAGACATTTTAGTATGCATTAGTGCATTGGATTTCTTTTGGGAATACCAAATTTACTTATAGCATTATATATATATTCATGACATAGAAGTTAAAGGTAAAGATTCCAGTGGAAAACATTTGATATAGTATTTGCACACTTTTTGGTACAGAATTGTGGGTATACAGTATTTGGCTAGTAATACAGATGTAGGTGAGAAACTGCCACTTTCTGTGGTACAGCGTGTTTTCATAGAAAAAGCCCAGGATTGGTAGTCAAAAGAACATTATCCTGAATCCATCACTTACTGTCTGAGCAACTATGAGCAAAGTTATTTCACCTCTCTATCCCTTAACTCTCTTATCTTTGAAAACCAGGGTTAATGAAAGCACTTCATATGGCTGTTATGGACATTAAAATGAGATCATATGTGTAAAGCATTGAGCATGGAGGCTAACACGCTAAGCTCTTAGTTTCTTTGGGGAAAGTTCTCATCCTTCAAAAAGAAAAATTTTCTTTGAGCTTAACTGTAATAGCACAGTGCCATCTGGTGACCATATAGAATGATTACATTATCTTTATGGGACACTTCATTTCTAACAAAAATATACATTATGTAAATCCCTAATGTTTTCTGGGTTAGGGTTGTAGGGACAGAGACCCTTCTCCTGGCTAGGAATCCTTTCAGATCAAGAGGCATGACCGAAGCAAAAATGAAAGGAGCTTTGTCCATAGCCTGCCCTAAGATAGGCAACAGGCAGATTGAGTGTAAGCAAATGAGTGAGGTCTCCATGCCCATTTGACTCTGAAGAAGATGCTGGGAGAGAGGAGTTGGTATTTTTCCCTTGTCAGGAGGTCTTCCCTTGAAAGATCTGGCTACTGTAGCTTTGGCCTCAAGTCCAATTTCAGAAGGGTTTCAAAACAGAGTTACCCCAAATACCACCCAATTATCCTGAAATACGGAATAAAACAAGGCATTTCTCCATTCTCCCAACACCCATACTTCCAAGAGCTCCCAAACATGTCTCAAACCACAGCCACTCTTGCCATCTCTCCAGTGCCATCACTTCAAATCAAGACTAGTCCTTTCATTGAATATAAACTTTATTGTGATTTGACTTGTGTAAGGCAGTGTATTGAAGGCACCATAGAAGTTACACAGACTGGAAAACATGGTAGAAAATGAGTGAGCTAAAAAAATACTACAAAATATATTTTTTAAATGAATGCATGCTTGCTGGACTAGACTAAGTACTACAACTATGTTTCATTTTCATCATTGCAGAAGCATTGAAATATTGTTGGAGGTGGAGATTTGGGGTAGGATTGAGAAGGCTTCATGGAGGAGGTGGCATTTATGCTGGGCCTTGAAAGAAGGGTAGAATACTAATAGATGAAGATGGAGGGAATAACATTTTATAATGGTTGACTCTAGGGAAAATTCGGTAGAAGTACTGAAAAACAAGAAGGCAGACAAACACCCCAGGGAGTGAAGCTTACCAACTGAGGGAAAAGACTGAGGAGTCTGGGCTGGGAACCAAAGTCTCAAGCTCCCCAATGGAGTCTTCAGAACCAATGACGTTAGGAGGCACAGGACAACAGGCTTGTTTGTAAACCTAACAGCAGCAAGAGGTTTCACATTGCAGTCAGGGGCGCCAAACTGGCTGTACTATTCCTGGATGAATTCATCTTTTTGGCATGTGTGACACTCAATTCATCCTTGCTCTTTCCCACTGACTGTCTGAATGGTAGTTCATGCACGCCTATCTGCGTGTGTGTGAGTGTAGGTGTGTGTGTGGATGGGTGGGGGACCGAGGCTTTGTCTCCCACTGCAGCTTCTTTTCCACTTTTCCCTCTTGTGGCATACAGCTGGCTTCCACTGAGCTGGAACTCAAGACCCTTCCCACCATCCAGGCCTCACTGAACTCCAGCTCTTGATTAAGCACCTAGGAAGCTTCCTCAACATGAAGGTAAAACTTACTGTGGGGGGTGACTTGGGTTAGGGCAGGACTACACTTTCCGGAGGTGATGGTGGTGGTGGTGATGGTGGTGGTGGTGGCAGTGGAGTGGAAAAGGCTGGGGACTGTAAAATCAGTCCTGGCTGCTAGGTATTTTGAAATGCTGCTACTGAGTCTGTAGTGTCAGTCAGGAGCAGGGATGTTAGGCTAGACCAGCTTGACCTTAATCACCCCTTCTCCTTCCTTGACATGCCCTGCAGGAGAGATGTATTGGGCAACTGAAAACAGCATCTGTAGGGTGTCCAGGCTCTTGTTATTGTCCTGCTTGAATCTCACCCCCGGAAGCCTCAAATATCTTTTCTTGGCAAACATGTATAATCTCCAGATAGGACTGTCACCTCCCCCTGTCCAGCTGCTGGAGGTATATAGGTTATGTAGCTGCTTTGCTACTTGGATTGGGAGGTATGGGAAACTTATCAGAAGAGAAGAAAAGTTAATTGTTATGAATTTCTGTCTTCCAATGATCATGAATCTTAGCTAAGACCTGGCACCTGACATAGAATAAAAGGATGGACAATTCTGTCAGGATTCTCTGGGATTGGTGATTTAGAGCTCTGTGAGATCATCGCTGGAAATAACCTTGAAGCTGATGTGGCCTTGCTTGACCTTGGCAGTTGGACCACCCTTCTTCCGCAGGTACAGAGACTTCAGATCACGGCAGTCTCTGGGGTCAGCATCCAGAGTAACCTGCCCCAAGAACTGATCGCAGAATTTTCGGCTGTTCCAAACCTGAAGAGACAAGTCAAGGGAGTGAAGATGAGCAGCCATCTGTGAGACTAGGATGAGCGCAGTGACATCAAGAACTTAAAACGAAGAGACCACTCTGTCCGTTCCTGATAGCTCTTTGAGAAGAGAATATCTCAAAGAATATAGATGAAAAGCCAGAAAGCAGAGCTCAAGATCCTCTTTTTTTAAATTTAGGATTCATTGATGAGTCAAGATCATCCTCGACTTGTGTGATAGTTATCTAAAGGCAGCCGGTCAGAAGTATTAAGTCAGAAATACTACCTACCTACATGGGTCCATCCTGACCTATCAATGTATGGTTCATCTGAACCCTCACAGGATTTTACAGTACATGTGTTCACAAGTCTACTGGTGAGCATGTCAGTTTCTGCCTACAATGTAGTAAATGCAACAGATTTAAGGTGAAGATGAATAAGGAAGTCAGTGCCTTTGTTTAGTGAGAAGTATTTTTGAGTACAAAATAAGCAAAAAACAGGATAACCCCTGCTCTGTCTCCTAAACATTCTTGATACCCTTGGGAAGCCTAGTATTTCATAGAGATTATGAGCCCCCTTAAGAGCCCCTGTTCACACAATTACCTGGACTATAATAGGAATGTCAGTGGTCCGTCTGTAGAAAATGGCCTGGGTATCAAAAATTGCATGTACAGTATTCTTCTGGACAGGGGAACGGACTTCCTCCTTTCCACACTTGATGACCAAATATGGGTTTACAGCTGGAACAAAATGACATTTGTTTTAGCATAGTGATTAAAGTTCCCTTTCTAGGTAGGCAAGAAGATATCTCATGAAGTCAAATCTGAGGTAGTCAAATCAGTATAATGCTGGAGCACCAGAATCACCTAAGACTCAACACTATTGTTTATTCTTCCTTTGCCTCCTCCATGTTTCATATAAGAATATAAAAAACATATAGACCTTGTTCAAAGAACTCATTCTCTACCATGGTTGATATCCATCCTGACTTCTCTAGACTGAAAATACCATTGGAAAGAATAATTTCTCATCATCTTTTTAAACCATATGTACAATAAGTGAAACTGGATTTTTTCTTTCCCAGACAGCCCTGCGGTTCTTACTTTCATTGGCATACTTCTTCTCCAGGCCCTCAGCACTGTGAACAGTGATCTGAGTAACAACTTTTGGGTAGCCACGAGCTAGGTTCCAACAAGACATCTTGGGCATGTCCAAGGTCAGTTCCCTAGAACATTAAAAAAAGATATGTCATTTCATGATGACCATCCTTTGATAAGATGAGCCTGCTAAAGCAGACATCATTGCTGAAAGGGATGAGACACTGGGTAACATATCTCATTCCTCCTCAGATGTAGCTTGCATTTTACAAGTATGGTTTCATTTCCTCTGGCTTGAAGGATTAGCAAATAAAGATCATAGCAGGTAGGGCTACTTGGGTAAAAAGGTACCATTGGTGACCCAGCACTGAGAATATAGTAGAGGAGTACTGGGAAGTGGTCCTGTTAAGAAAAGAGAATCAACCAGAGAATAGAAAATAAAACATATGTGAAAGAGCTTAGGCTACAGGCCTGTTCCTATTAAATGGCAGCTAGGGGACTGAAGCTTAGACTTCCACTGGGGAATTTCTCATACTCCCACTTTGAGAAATATTTTCAGAACCATCATTTCAATTAGTTAGGTCTGGTTTGAACAAGTTGTCCCATCGAGTGTATAGATAAATGAAAATGGGTAAAAAGGTTTAGAGTCGGAAGCAAGTAAGAGAACAAGAGTTTGAAGGGTTTGCCAAGGAAACTGAACCTGAGCTGGACAGGCACTTCAGAGAAGATTCTCAGTAGAAACTCGCTGGTGCGGCCATGCTGGAACATGGTTGGGACAAGTACATAGTTGCCCTTTTTCAGGTACTTGCTCAGGAACACAGTGCGGGTGTCAATATAGGTGGAAGTCCCAGCACGCTCCTGGATGTAGAGGTGGTGGAGGCGGAATCTGCGGTTCATCTCCACCTAGAAATAAAACTGGAATGAAGTACCCCATTCTGTTCAAATCATAGTTTTTATCTTTCAAGATGCTAGGTTTTCAGTTTTCTTTATTCTTTCATATTCATAATTCCCTTAACTCTAAACCATCCTAATTTAGACTCTGATAGCCTTTATTAACTCTGCTCCAAATGCTTGTTCTTACCTTGAAGAGCTCAAAGCCAATAATGTAATTGTCAGGTCTTCCCATTCGGCGGTAAGTGCGTAAGTCCTTCTGTTGTAGTGACATGATGACCTTGTGCCCATCCTCAGGCACAGTGAAGATGTACTAATGGAAAGAGAACACCAGAAATCTGAGTTTGCCCCATGATTTCAGATAAGCTAGCACATATATCAGGGAATAAAGCTCTACATTGGAAAGCAGAACTTTGAGCTTATTTTTGGGATTTTCTATTGACCATTGAGGCCTTGGATAACTCACTCACTTGCTAAGTGTAGATCATTACACATGCTTCTGTCTATGGTGTCTGGCATGTACTGAGAGACAACTTCATTTTCAGGCCTTTGATACCAAAGAGGATGTGCTTTGTTTTAGTAAGTTCCTGATGAGTTATTGATTACTATTATTTCTATTGTCGCCGTGTTTTTCAAAGATATGTAGAGAAAAATTCCAGAATTCCTAAAGACTGAAAAAATTCTTATTCCACTCAGCCAGATACTAAAGCATTGCCCTGGGATGGCACAATGTCAAACCAGACAAGTGGTTTGTGGAAAGCTGGATCTACTTCACTGAAGAATTTATGCATTCTTACCACCACTTTAAGGTAGTTTTAGGCATGTGCCAGAGTTTTCCAAACTTCATCTGGGGAATCATGGTGCTATTGGGAGATAAAAGTTAAAAAGCACCAGAGTTTTTCTTCCTCTTTTTCTGTCTCACCAAAACAAATGTGAACCCAAGGCCTCCAAAAGTCAATCCCATGCATATGCACACAGAGAAGCCTTTTTCCCAGTTTAGCATATGTGCCTGATGCTTGGAACATTTCCAGAGTTGTAAGTAGAGGTAAGGTTGGTGAAGGTCAATGGGAGCCTTCATTTCATTAGGGATAACTAAGACAGAAGGGTGTAAGAAAACTGAGTTAAGTAAATCAGCACACCAAAATCTTGATCAATGGAAAGAAGAGACATACTCATGGCTAGTGAGGCAGCAATATAGTCAGAACTCTTGTCTCCTATGGGTTAGTGCATTAGCTTATTCTCTCCAGGTCATTATAAATCCAGCCTTTAAAAATTTGGATTTTTAAAATATTGGGTATGTCTGGGTTTGACCACTGATGTGTCACCTGGCATTTTAATGGCAGGTTGGTGGAACTGAGATGTTGACAGGACAATGACTCAAATCCTAAGAAAAATGACCTGGAATAAGAAAGAGGGGGTGAATTTGATCAACATACAATATATGCATACTGAGAATGCCATGATGAAGTCCCTTACTATATACAACTTAATATATGTTAATAAACATGACTCAGTTCTAGAAGGGGGAGGGGAGGCATAATGATGGAGTTCAGAAGAGTCACCTCTATGAGAAAGAGGACAAATAACAGTAAATGTGCATCCAAGGAAACAGTTGGGCAGCAAAGACAAATGAAAAAGAATTGAGACAGCATCTGGAAGAAGATCCTCTGTCCAGTGTGGGGCCATCACAAGGAAGCCAGTGTTAAGACTGGTACCAAGCACTCTGGACAGGAGAGAGGCATCCTGAGAAGGTGACTCATATTTAATAATGTTGTTAGGGTATGTCTCTGCAAAGAGACATAGTCTGCTGTGCTTTACAACCATCTGAGTCGATCCCTAGGGATCCTGGTTGGTGAATATTGCACAATAGATGCAAATGGAAGAGTTGATGCTAAAGAAATACTCCAAAGAGGACCAAAGCAAGACCTGGGTTCCTGTCAGCTGGATCAGTTGACTCTAACCTGGGGATTCTGCAGGAAGGTATCTCGGTTGTTATAGCAGCCTCCTGAACGGTTCATTAGAGGATCATCATCCACAGTCCAGCATCCCAGCACCGATTCCAGTTCCTTGCGGCCAAAAACAGGATTGCTCACATTGCGGCACACATTCAGCTTGTGAAAGTTGCGGCAAAAATCTTCTAAGCTCATCCTGAATTAAAGGAGTGCAGGACAGAAATGAAGATGGCACTTAATACTTAACCTTATGTCGATCCGGGTAGAATCCATAATTCCTTTAATGCAGAAAATCTCTCCTCACCAAAACTCTCCATCATCAGACATAACAAGCCCCAGGTTCTTGCGATCTGCTACAGTCAATTGCTGCCATTCTTCAGAACTAAAGGCAAATAAGAATAGAAGGATAAGCCATTATGCTCACCATTGACTTCTCAGAGAAAGCAGGGTGGCAAAGGGACAGAGTGCATGAGGTCAGGCCTGCTTTATCTGACCACTGGCTGAGTCATGCCTGAGACCCCATGCCTGTCACTGAGCATTGAAAGTCACTAGCAGTCTAGAGGGATAGGTTTGGGAGAACTACAGAGCTTGGGAGATGGAGCAGTGGAAGTTTAATGCCACTCACATTTCACTCCAGGGGCCACTCCATTCCTGTCTTCCCAGGGGGTTCCTCAGGCGAACCATATACAGCTTCTCAGCACTGAAGACGTCCACTAGTCTTTCTCCAAGGCGGATCTTGCGAATATCAGTCATGGTGTAGGTATGGCCCTTCAGTAGACCCCAGTCAGTTTCCACTTCTTGTTCCTCCTGACTTGGAGACTGAGAGCAAACAAAGATACATAAGAGTATTAGAATTGGAAACCCAAGTCCTAGCTCCCCTTCTCCCTTTATTAGTTTAGTCTAGTGTGGTTGAAGCTAGCTCTCCCTCTGCTAGGTAGAAATTTGATCCTGACACCTAGCCTGTCACAAAAGCAAGTGAAGGAGAGGAAATAAAGAATGCAATATAACAACTCACTTCAATAATTCAGATTCAAACTATCCACTGTGGTATATTGATGAACTGTTATAAAATTTGGGGAAGATTCACTCCTTGAGCATAACTTCAATATCCAGGAAGTGAGACAAAAGGAATAATTTAGCAGAGGGTATTTATACCAGCTCCTCTATTGTATTGGCTCCCAGTGGAATGACTGCCTCAAAAGGATAAAAAATGAAAGCTCCCCAGTCTCCATGCTTGGGCTGTATGCCTGTTAGCCTTTTGAGCTCCATTAATGGCTTTTCATGAATCTCTGGGTTAAGGGCAATGTTCCCTACTAAATTTTGTAATCTCTAGTGCCAGCAGTGAGCATAGAGTGGTTGTTTTTGGTGAACACACCTCAATGGAACAGCAGATCAGACCTCCTTTGGCGAATGTTTTGTACAGTTCTCCGAACAGCTTGTACTTTTCCTCAACAAGCTCAGTGTATCTTCCCTTCTGCATGTCAACAGTCTCAGCCAGTGTGCCCGTGAAGTCCACAATGATGTCAGTGATGGTCAAACCATCCAGGGCCTCATAACAGCCTAGTAGTCTAGAGGCAAATACACAAGGATATCTTTGTAAAAATTATTTTTCAAGGTCAAGAACATCATGTTGCCAAGAATTAGAACAGCCCCTGCTCAGCCTTTACCAGCTCACTTTTCGGTAGCTATAAAATGAGAGATATTTTGAGATTATAGTCAGAGATTTCCAGGCACAGGTTATGTTGGTCAATGATACTCCACACAGAGCCAGGCATAGATTACATGCCTGTAATCCCAGATACTAGGGAAGTGGAGGTAGGAGGTTCAAGGTCCATAGCCAGCCTGAGCAAATTTAACACGAGACCTTATCTCAAAAACAAAGTAAAAAGCAAAAGAGCTGGGGGCATGGTAGAGTGCTAGTCTACCAAGTGTGAGACCCTGAGTTTAATCCTCAGTACTGCAAAACAAAGATAGTCCATGCAGGAACTTCTTTCTACTAACCAATATTACACAAGGAAAATAGAAGGTGATAATTCCGTGTGATATGGAAATTAACAAAAGGAAGGATACCTAGGAGACCTAGGGGCAGGTAAGGATTTACTGGAAATCAGAACAGCTGATTTCCCTCTCATTTAAGATTTCTGAGTGCTGGCACAGACCCAAAGAAATGTCACAAATCTGACTGAGATCCAACCCGATTTTAACTCTGGGGTTGAGCTGGGAGAGAATGAGCTCCCAAGGACAAATGTGGCTTTCCTTTCTCATGTACCCTAACCACAGACTAGTTAACCCCCAACTTACTTTGCATAAGCTTTTTCTAGTAGAGCATTCCAAAACTCATTCATGGAGGTGGAGAAGGAGAAAACCAGATCTCCATTGATGGTGGGCAGCAAATCATCAATCACCACCTCAGTCCATTCTCCAAAATGCCAGAAACGGAAGCGAAATATTCCAGCATATTTATCTGGCTTTCGAGGGTCCCATTCCTGTTCCTTATGGTTGGGAATTGTCTGGAAAGGTAAGAACATTCAGCTAAGTGCTATTCCCCCCAGACACTGAAATCACAATGAACTCCTAGCAAAACCATATAGCAAAAGGAAGCATTCCAAATACACCTGCTGTGAATCTAGATCGGAAAGTCCAAGGTAGGGCATTTTGTCCAAAATGTCTCATTCCCCAGTTTAGTTTTGCTAAGGATAATATTACCATGCCTGCCCTGAATACAGGATGACTGGGACAGCCAATCAGGAACTTTCTACAGATAATCAATCATAAACTAGATGAGGAGAAATGGAGGACTCAAATATATTCATGATTGCATGTTTAAACATACAAACATAGAATTCTAAAAAGTAAACCCAATCAAAATACAACTCCCACTGTAGTGGGAAAGAATTCATGTGGATTCTATAAAATGTAGGTTTTTTTCACATGATGAATAAGGTTATACTTAAGAAATTCTCCTTTTAGGGCCTGGGGGCATGGCTCAAGTGGCAGAGTGCCTAGCAAATGTGAGACTTGGAGTTCAAACCCCAGTACCACCAAAAAAATTTCTCTTTTTATATAACAATTTCACATTCATAGTCTAGAAGTGTTTTTATGAGGAAAATGCTCTTTGTCTCAACTCGAATGTTCCAAATATTTCGTTGTTTTGAATTCTACCTGAATATCAAAGGCATTTTTGCACTATTAGTAATTTATTAGAACCTTTTCAAGGATCTTTTCCCATCTTTCTCAACTTTTGTATTTTGCATGTATATGTTAATGACTTCCTGGTTCTTACTGGCGCTACACCTCAAAGGTACAGGCAATATGAGTATGAAGGAATACTGAGTCTAAGCACTGCGAATTACAATAAAAGATCAAGTAGTATATGTGATGAAACAAGTAGAGTAACTTGTTAATGGCAGAATCTAGATGTACATGGGTGTTCAGTGTAAAATTCAGCTTTTCTATGTTTGTGAAAACATTTATAATGAAATGGAGGGAAGTCACCTAGTTAATACCTCTAGCTTTGGGACCTAAACAATCTATGAAAATTATGAACTCATTTTTCCTAAAGCGATTAAAGAAAACAAGATAGTAGAAATGGAATGAGGTTTCGCAGAAGGGAGAATACCTTCGTCCAGTGAGACTCCTGAACAGCCAAACAGGAAAATGCAGGGACCATCAACTTGTGCCCCAGTCTCCCTTGGATCAGCTGATGGTTGCTGATGTTTCCCACAATCAGACGGGGATCATCACAGATGTCCTGTGGAAACAAGCATTGGTTATGTAAAAGACTGGAAAGAGTTTCCAAAGAGTCACTGTGAACTGAGCTAGGCAGAAGAGCCTTCATAGAGGAGACAGGGCTAGGGTTGAAGGTAGCTAGGATTTTCATAGATGAAACAAAAGGAATGTTGAAGGGATTGTTGGGAAAAACACAAAGCAGTGGATCATTTAGCTATAGGAAAAGCATCGCATGGGGAAATAAATAAAGACATGGAAGGAGAGGATGCAATGAGATAGGATGAATGATATGTGTTGGTGGAGATTCCTTTACCATTGGAATTAGAAAAATTTTAGCTACACCAGTGAACTTTGAAAGATGAGAACTAAGAGTTATCACATTACATTCTGATCCCGTTTTGTCAGGATGGGATTTTTCTGAAGCACCTGTGCTTGGAAGGGTGATTGCATTTAAAAGACAAGGTCTGATAGAGGTGAACTTAATTAATGCACCTGCCTCTCCAGGAAAATGAGTTAGGAGGCCTTATAGGAAGCCCTTTTCTAACACAACGCAAGGCAACAGCAGTCTCCATGGCAACCAGATCTATATCATCTTTGGATGGATATAGATGACAGCAGCATTAACAGCAGGTATTAATGGACCAGGCACAGGAGCACTTCAATAGATGCTCTTCACACAGTAGATATCCCAAAGGGATCTGAGCAGAAAAAGGGGGCAGTATTTATTTTCAGTGTTTGTGTGTGTTCACTCCAACATATCATTAGCTGTGTCATTCCCACTGTGAGTAGGAAAAATGAGACTCAAATAATATACTTATGATAAAATGTGATGAGTGGATGATGGAGCTATTTTCATTTTGAAATATAATCAATGCCTAAAGGAAGGATCCCCCAAAGTTCCCCTGGTGGTAGTCAAAATAGATACTTAGTGGTGGTAGTGCTTGCGTTGACTAGAGTTAGACTATTGGACAAGGGAGAGAGGGACAACAGGTAGAGAGACAAACATGGGCAAAGGCAAAGCAGCATACGTGATACCATAGAATTGCAGTCGTGATTGTGTGATTCAGAGTATCAGCACTTGCAAAGTTCAAAGGCAGGAAATACCAATGAAGTATCAATCTTGATAGATGGAGAAAGCTTCTTGGATGAGGCAGCTGGCCGGTACCTTGACATTCTGCTTACCCAGCAGAAATAAATCCTAGTCTCAAATGGAAAGAAAATCTAGACATATACCCTTTTAAAATTATTAAATAGAGACAGCTATATTTTTCTGGTCCTTCAACCCTCTTTTTTTTAATGGATATAATTCTCCTTGACGAAGTCTGGTCTACAGAATGAAACATTCCATATATTCTTTAAAAGCCAAAATAACTCTGGAAAGGAATAGGCATTCTGGGCAGGGACAAGTCCAAACTGAAGATTAATTGGGCATCTCTCTGCCAAAAGGAGATGGTTCGATGGGTTGTCTGCTTTGGATTTTCTGATCTTTTTTCAAAGATACATGTCCGGTGTCTAATCACTACTTTTTGTCTTAGGGGAAGACTTCTATCTTATTATTTTGTGGGTTGTCATCTGCCCACTTTTGCATTTACTGAACATACAGCAGGTGTGTGGGATGAGTTAGATCCTGATGTTCCTTCTCCTCTCTTTGTTTCTTTGCTTTTTCTAAGATGAAACTAAGCATAGTTTTTCCTGCTTAAGTCAGCTATTACCATTATATTTGGAGCAAGATGTAAAGTGATACAGTGACTTCCTGGATCTAGATGAAACACACTATATTTTCCTGGCATGGAAAAATGATAAAGTGAACATTTATATGTGACAAAGTGTGCCTTTAGACTAGTGAGGCAAATTATTTGCTGGTTTTATGTAGAGTTACTAGTGGTTAGAGTTACTTTACAGTGTCTTGAATTTCCACAACTCATTTCACAGCAGGAGTCTAGGCCCAGTCAATACTATTGATGTGTCAAATTCTAGTCAAGACATAAAGGGTCACATAAGTGAATAAAAAGGCATACAAACAGGATTCAAATTGAGGAACTGGGTGATTCTTGTCCCATAGACCTGAACTGAATGTGGCTATCATATATCTTATGTGCATTCCTATGTATGTATAATACATATTCCTAGCTGTGTGCAGTCATAGTAGAATACAAATTTAGGCAAACCCCCCTGATTTCCCATTCTCCGTTATTTTCCAGTTTTATGTCTTTACATTTCATATTATTTTATTAATATTATTCATATATATTCATATTATTAAACAATAGATTTTAAAACACAACCAGAGTCATGGGATGTCAAAACAAGAAGAAATTTTAGAGATTATCTGTCAACTTCATTATTGTATACCTGAAGAAATAGGCTCAGAGAGGGTAGTCACTTGTTTCTCTGGCTATCTAGCTAGTTAGTAGGACACCTAGGCCTAAAGTATTTGAGTTTTCATAAGAACATACTATAGAGAAGGAACCTTAAGACCTCGTCTAGTCCACCCTTTGTCTTTAGGCTTATCAATGGCCCTCCATAAAGGGTAATATTTAATATTGTGCAGTTCCCCTGGGACAAAGATGCTACTACTTCTCTCAGTCATCCATCCCAGTGTTGTATGCCCCTTTGCTTAACACTCCATGTTTTTTTCAAAAAAACATTCTTAGCTTTTGGTTTCAAGACAAATATCAACAATGGGCATTGATCTCAATTCAATCCACTAAATGTGAATCAATCTTGTACTATATGTGTGAGCACCATGATGTGGAACATAGGAGACAAATACTTATTAAGCCATGTGGTCTACCTCGTTAAGAAAGGGAAACATTAAAAGACTAGAAAAGCAGCCAAGCGTGAGGGTAATGAAGCCAATACAAATCTAACAGTCAAGTGGACTTTTTGGTGATAACTTGAAAATAATGAAATGTCTGTTTATTGACTTTTCCTGCAGTTTTGGACACACTGGATATCTCCCTGTTGAGGTTAAGAAAGGAAGGCTGGAGAAATTTTTCTGTAACTCAAAGTTGAGATGCAGATTACAGATGGGACATCTCAGTCTGAGCTGTGCTGCAGTAGTAGGAGTGGGGTTGGGGGAGAGGTCACAGCTCACATATTCACAATGTTTGGGTGGCTTGAAAGTAGGGGGAGATGCTGAGTTCCTAATGGCTCCCAGCTGTGTTGGCACAGTTGAAGTGATCCGTGAACTGAGTTGTTTGTCAAGGTAAAATAATTTCTTAGGGGGAAATACACACAATTAGAAAGCTGAACACCGTGAGGAAAGCTGGAATGGTCCCCACATACCTGCACCCCAATGCAAAACCTTCTGTAAGAAAAGCATCTTTTTTGGTGAAATAGTCCTTAGTTGCACATTGAGGAACCTCCTAATTACCTTTGCCTCATCCCCTTTCCCAGAGCCCTCTGGGAAAGGGCTCACAGATCACTCTACATGGCTTCCTTTGCACCAACCACATCCAAATTACTAGCAATTTTTTATGCAGGTTAAATTTGCTGACAATAAGCATTGAGGTCCAGTGTAAACCTCAGGAACCACAATAAAACAAAAAAGTAAATCAGCATCTAGAATAGTGAAAACACTTTAAAAAAGTGCTACATGCAGGATGGAGGCTTGACTCAAGCAGTAAAGTGCATGCTTACCAAATGTAAAGTCCAGAGTTCAAAAACAAAGAAAAGAAAAAAGAAAGTGCTACATGCAATTTGGCAGCTCTGGGGGGCAAGGGGGAGGGGAAGGGGTGTGTTGAGGCCTGTAGTAAGTACACTAGGTCTACTTAGTACCAGGAGACTCAGTCCCATGGCTATTTTGAACTGAATTGCCACTCAGGACTGGAGGGCTTTGTGAGCTGGTCCAAGTACCCATTATCCTTAAAATATTGAACCATCCCAAGATGGGACATTTATAGGTGAACAAGGGTTCAGGATCCGATGTTGCACCAGTCTCTCAGGGAGTCCCTTTTACCTACTGGGAATTTTGATTTCTGTGTGAATATTTTGTCATCAGTAAAACATTCCTTTTTAACTCCTCTAAGGAAACTCAGTATGGAGCCTGCGAATAAAATTGGTAAGTTCAACTTCCGCTTCTAACCTAGAAAATCAAATCATGACATAATGATTTTCTTATTTGAACCTTCAGACTTCTAGTAGGACACTGCAGGTATAGATTCCAAACTGCTTTATTATGAAATTTTTGCATATCTATGCAGTGGAATATTGTTCAGCAATAAGAAGGAACAAACTAACATATGCTACAACAGGGATGATGACGCTGAAAACTTCCTGTGAAGTAAAAGAAGTTACTTAATTTCATGATTGTTTCTTAAGGGGAAAGTCCAGAATAGGGAAATCTCAATAGAAACTGAAAGTACATTAGTGATGGGGGGCGTTGCTCACTGAAAATGTACATGGGGTTCTTATTGGAGTGACGCAACTATTCTAAAACGAGGTTGTGGTAATGTTTGCACAATGCTGTAAATGTACTAAAAATTACTTAAAACAGGTGAAGTTCATGGTATATAAACTGCACTTTAAATAAGACTGAAAAGTGTTTTTTAAATACAGAACTTAAAAGGAACAGTTAGAGAAAGGATATGGGCCTATCTAACTTTCTTTGATGGTATAAACAGTGGAAAACATGTAGGACTACATGTGGAAACAGTGGGAAACATGTAGGGGCATGATCTCTGGGAAAAGAAGAATTTCATAAATAGACTAGGCCCCTACTACTGTACCAATGTGTCACATTTACCAGGTACATGTAAATTTTTATTAGCACAAAGAGAATGGTGTTTTCTTCCTTTACCATTGCCTTGCACAAGTCTGTATATTCTGCTCCTGACATTTCCCCTGGTTAGGCTTTCTCTTCCATTCTTACTACCATCATTTTAACGTAGAATCTCTTCACCCTCCTGTGACAAAGTCATGAAATGCTACCAAGGGGAAGGTATTCCCCAAAAGAAGACTGAACAAAGGCAATAGTAGTAGAGGCAGAATTTAAAACTTGATCAGGAGAGAACCCATTGTGATGATGCATGCCTGTAATCTCAGATTCTTAAGAGGTAGAGGCATGAGGACTGAGAGCATGTACAAAAGTAGTGAGACCTTAAATCAAAAACAAAATATGAACAAAAGGGATGGTTGGGGTGTGTGGCTCAAGTGGTAGAGTGCCTGCCTTGCAAGCATAAGGCCCTGGGTTCAACCCCCAGTACCACAAAACAAAACAAAAAAACTAGACCAAAAGAGCTGACAGAAGATGTTGTGCAGGTGCCTTTTGTTCCCCCACAGCTGGCTGTGTAAATTCCCATCAGGCCTTGCTACATTTTAGTCAGGGATTAGCTGTGTCTGACTCTAAGGCTCTCTTGTAGGTGGATATGAGTCAGTTAGGAAAAAAGCCAGAGTCGCTGGAAGAAGCTGGAGAAGAGATTTCTGTGGGAACTTGGCAGGCATAGTTCAGCCTAAAGTTCCTACCTGCAGTCTTATAATCACAATGCAACTTAGTATAACTCAGGTCTTATTATCTACTAGGACATTTTATGTTGGGTCTCAGGAGAGCAGGAAACTTGAGGAGCCACACTGTCTCAGGCAATATACCTGTGTACCCAGAAAGCACTGGAATGTATGGGCAGATGATCTGTCACTGAACAATTGTAAAACACTCATAATTCCTGCCTATCCAAAGAGGCACCTTAAAACATAGCAAGGAAGTAGAAAGAGGGAAGGAAGGGAACCGACTCTTGCCCCACAAAGGAGTCAAGTTTGTTCAACTATCAGTGATGTCCACAGGTAAGGATGGAAGTTTATGAAGCTAGAAGCTTTCAACATGAGAGAGGAGTGGTAGAGCCTGGCAAGTGCAAGGCCCTGGGTTCAATCCGCAGCACCACACAAAAAAAGAAAGGAATAAAAGAAAATACCATGTAAATCATGCTGCCTCCATTTTGGAAACTTCAGAAAATAGCCCTCGTTGAGTGGGAAGCTATGTGGATGCCAAGGTACAAGATGTTCATAAGCTTTCCTGCAAGCGAGTATCTGAACCTTCCCAATGATGAGGTAGGGGAGAGCAACAACCCATCTGCTCTTTTTGAGCCAGTTCAGAGGCCCAGTACTGCTCTCAGCCTTCCTGATGAAAGGCCAGAGAAATTTGACGTGGCTCTTAACCACAGGCTTGGCCTCCATTCTGGCTGGAAAGGAGTCTGCATGTTTTTGAGGCAGCCTTGTTTTATCTCCTGCTCCTCACAAGAGGCCCCTTTCCCAACCATTCCAATCTACAATGATCTCTCCTATTACAAAAACCCTATATGACTTACTGTCTGTATGCCTGAAAATAACATTTGATGTATCAAGAGAAATTTAACTCTTTGATATCCCAATATTCATCTTCCCAAACAGAATGGGAGTTCCTTACCACAGGCCACGATATCTGTGTCTTGCACAGAGCCTGTTATAGAGCAGATGCCCAAAAAATGTTTCTCAAGTGACTCTGCTTTTGGACTTAATAACACTAAGTTCACACAATACTATGGAAAGGGAGAGTATGGGTCAATTAATGGAGGTACAGCATCAACACAGTGAGGAGGAGTGTAAGAACTGTTTGGAAGGAAACTACTTATTTCTGCAAAATGAGGAGACATAATTCTATCTCCTTGACATCATAGCACAGGAAAGTGAAAACTCACATCTGCTTTCAAATCAAACAAGGATTCTAATCTTAGCTTGTTAGAGATCATACCTTGAGCAAATCTTTATCATCTCTCAAAGGCCTAGTCTCATCATCCGTAAACTGTGCATAATATCTGTTCTTTTTTAAACCAAGAAAAAGAATGAAACCAAAGCAATTGTATTGCACCTAACTTACTAAGCCACATTAAATGAGGATGACATGAAATAATGAACAGAAAACTCCACAGTATCTGACCACCCACATTAGGCATGCTGTAAATGTTGATTCCTTTTTCTACCCCTCCCTCCTTCGTTCTCTCACTCTCTCTCTTGCTCTGACATTCCGTCACCCTATAAAGGTTTGCTTCAGAGGAAAAAATGGACTATTGTCATGATTAAGCTTTTTTCCTTCCTTGCTAATCCATCTAGAATTAAATTCACAGAATTTGGACAGTGAAGGCAAAGGACAAAGGACTAAGCCAAGAGAGGGAGAATGAAGTGTCTAAAGACAAGCCAGCACAGGAAGCATAAGTCTACTTGGTTCACATCTGGGGAATGGCTTCATGTTGGCTTTGCTGCCCACCAGATCTCCTCCCATCTCCTGCAGGACCTCACTTCCCTCAATCGTTCCTTCTCTCTCCTCTATCTTCAACTTCTTCTTTCCTGTTTACTCCTTAGTCTATAAATATGCTCAACATTCTCCTGTTCTTTAAAACGACACCAACCCCATAAACCTCTCTCAATTTTCTGCTTCCTATTCAACTTAAGCCCTACTGACATCCTCTCCATCATGTCCAAGCATCACAAAAGAGTGATGCCCTCATTATCACTATCCATTCATAAGAGTGGCTCCCAGACAATATATCACTATTTTCTTCATGCAGTTTTGCAAAAGACAAAAAAGGTCTTGCCTCTCTGAATACCCAAATACTAGTTAATGAATTCTGCTCCTGTTTCACAGATTTTTATTGCAGGTCAGCAAAGTGATCTGCAGAGATGTCAATAAAGTGGAGACACCAAAAGACAGCAGGGGTCCACTCTTCTTTCTGATGGAGAGAACTCTCAGTCTCATACTTTTGTTGTTGTTGTTGTTTGTGGCCCTGGAGATTGAACCCAGGGCCACTGAGTTCAGTATACCATTGATCTGACTCAGTTCAACACTTCCAATGGTTATCATTCTTTATAAGCAAACACTGAGATGTGTCCTTCAAGTTGCCTAGAAAACAAGTCTTATTATTTCTTGGCACCATCTGGTGATAACCTGCATATACTAAAATAACTCTTGGAACTACATTTAGGAGTTTTAAGCTGCTGAAATTGCAACTAAAAGGTGATAGTTGGCTCTTTAAAGAAAGCAAACATTGAGTTAGCTCCATAATTGTGCACAGAAAGGCACCTCATTAAATAAAATGTCTTCAGGATTTTGTGAAGGTACAAAACTTGAATTTCATAACAGCCCTTCATGACCTATATACCTGATCACTCACACTGGGAAGGAGCCCAGGTAGAATCTCTATCTGTTACCATATCTTATTACACAATGAGCTCTTATTCATGTAGAGCTTGTGGAAGGGTCCTGAGACCTGCTTTGAGACACCACACACAGATGTTCCACAGAGAACTGCAAGTATTAATAGTTGCTATTCATAGGTAGTATAAGAGCTGCAGTTCTATTCAGATGCCACTGGTTAACTGAGGAGTGATACAGGGTGATATCCAAAAAGCGACTAAGAAACCTCCCTCCCCTAATGCGCCATCCATCTCCCTATAGAGTTCATTGTATAAGGAGTTTGTCTCCTCTCTGGTCTGAGATTATCTTGAAGTTGCAACTTTGTAAAGAAGCAAAAGTATAATTATTTTTTTGAGTTCATTTGAAGTTCAAATGAACTTCAAAAAATAATAAGCATAGTATATCTCCTTTTTGTTGTTGTTCTTTTTAAATTGTTAATCTGACAAAATTTGATAAAAATTCAGGTCTCTACAAGCAAAATAAAACCTAGAATACAGATCCATGAAAATTCCCATTTCAAAGTTGTCTCTGTGAAGTGATAGATATGTTAACTAGCTTGATTAGCTTGATTGTGTTGTTTTCCCATGTATAGGTATATCAAAACATCATATTATAGCCCACGAATATATACAATTTTTATTTGTAAATTATACTTCGAAAGAGCTAGAGAGAGAGAGAGAGGGGAAAGGAGGGAAGGAGGAAGGTAGGAAGGGAGGAAAGAAGAAAGGAAGAAAGGAAGGAAGGAAAGAAGAAAGTTGACTTCCAAATTTTTCTATACAGTAGGCCTGCATAGGTGAAATAGTGAGTCAAGTAGAGTTTTAATGGAGGTCAAGGAGGAGACAGAACAAGGGAAAAAAAGAAAGTTACCTGGGGACGTTTCCACACCACCTTTCCCGGAAGCAGTCTATTGTAAAAAAGAGAATCATTCTCAGGCAGAAAGGTTGGGTCACAGAAAAGTCTGTTATCTTTGATGCATTCCTGCTTCAGTTCCTGGTACTTCTGGTTTTTGAAGAGCTTCATAGGAGGACCCATAGTGTCAAAGTATGCCTAGAATGAGAAAAATGGTTGTCTTTAGAAGAAGTTCTCAGGTCTTTCAAGGATTATCTGAAATTACACAAAGGAAAACCTCCCATAGGACTTCCTCCTATGGTTAGGTGCTTCAAATTTGCCTTCAAAGGAAAAATCACCATTTTCAAAGAAAGAAAGGTCCAGGCTCTGCAAACAAATTAATATGTGGCCTCGAGTAAGTCACCACCTAACCATTTTAGGGCCTCATTTTCTTTATCTGCCAAATGGGGCAATATGGGCAATCTCATTGCCCATCTCACTGGGAAAATCTTATTGGAAAAGCAGACAGATGTGAAGATTGCTAGTTAATTGTGAGTCATTATAACTTAAAGGCCGATCTTCCATTTACAATGGCAAAGAATATTTCAAGGCAAAGTACAATTTTAAATCTGAAGATAAAGGAAAAATCATCACTTTACTATATTCAAGATAAAATGGTGCCCTGAAGAGGCACATGCTGTGCACAAGGGGAGAAGCAGCCTTCTTCAATTGTAACAAGTCTTTCTACACAATTACTTTCTTTTATCATTTAAAGAGCTTTGCATGTTTTACCACTGGCCAAGAAGCCTAATACAAGACACGTAGCTCAGCAGATGGCCTCCAAAGACAAGGAAAGATAGAAAGATTGTATGGTCTTTTTTCTTCAAAGTCTAATACACAATCATTTGCAGACTCCAAAATCAAAAGGCAGACACCAAAATTCAATTACACTAATTTGATGAACTATAGATTCTTATCCCATGGCAATACACTGTTTCTTTCTTTTTTTAAAAAAAAAGAAGAAGAAAACCACTCATGGCTAAACAGAGAGAGAATTAATATAGTGGTTCTTCAGACAATGTCTATCAGAGTGCCCACACTCAAATGTCCTTAACAACTGGTTTTTATGAAGATAATTTGAAAGGCAAATTTGATTTTAAATAGCCTTTGGATGATAATAGAGTTTTCAATGCCTTCACTTGATTCATAAAGACAGATTTGTAATAACTTTAAGGATCTTCTCCAGACATTAGTACATGAAGAGAGGGCTGTGAAATTTTCATGGTGTCAACTATTTCAAAAATATATTTTAAGGATAACTGTATTCTATGAGCACAAGACAGAACAAAAAAACCTGACTAAGGTTCAGAGTGCCAAATAAGAGTACAAAATTTGCAGGATAAAACCCCCAAAATGTTGGCTACAATAGCAGTTTTGAAAGTATCTATGTGGTGTATCTGTGAGGCAGTGGCACTTTTTATAAAAAATATAATATTAGTCTGACCTGTGGGATAGCTCCTTTCATGTCCTTTCCATATCACATTGAAAGGCCTCACTGAAAACAATAATTTAAATTTAATTTTTGCAATGTTGTGGGCAATGTTTTATATATATATACATATACAACATTATGCATTACATATATATATATAAAACATTACATTTTGTGTATATATATATAAAAAAAACATTATGTATCATATATATACAGTAATCATACCCTTCTCTGAATTCAAGGAATAAGAGGCTGAACATAACCAAAAAAAATCAATAGTTTATTTATTGACAATTGCTTTTCAAATTGAGAACTGTAGGGATACACCAAAACACTGAAATGTTTTCCGTTAGTCAGACTTAAGTGAGCTTTCATGTGTTTTAAATATTAGTGTATTTCATTGTATTTGAAAACATGGATGGTATCAGTAGTAATTTTCAGTTAAGCAGCGTCAGAGCCAACCTGAATGTTCCCCAGGCTCCTTTCTTGAGCTTGTTACAAAGGGACACCAATTTTCATGTGTGCTCAAAGTTACAGCCAATGCTACTGTGCCTCCTGCTTTCCCTAGAAGGCTTGGTGGACGGCCAGAGGCTGGGGACCATTAATGAAGGATACTCTGAGGCAATTAGGACATTTAGTTTGCCAGAACCTCCTAGTCCTTGAACATTCTGGTTAAATGGGGGTATTTCCTGCTCTTGGGAAAGCCATGTGCCATCTTAAGTCTCTGTATTCAGTCAAATGGTGAACTCAGCAAAAGGGCCTGCAAAAGAAATTTCTGCTATAAAAAGGGCTGATCTACAGACAGAAGTAGCATCAATTTTAAAAACTCAAGTTAGATTTAAAAAACCAGTATTATCTTGGTAGATTCTTTCAGAAGCTGAATGTATAGCTGATATGGATAGGTCAAATTTTGATAGAATGATTTTTGGGTAAGGGTGCCTGCATTTTGGAGACACACAGTAAATAAGGAACTGCAGGCTATGAGTTTGAACTTTCATTGGAATATGATTATAGTTTCAAGTCATGTCAGACTTACCTAGTAGGATTAATCTGTGTTTCTTACTGAATAGCAAAAACAGTGTCTCGATTTTTTTGTACCTCCATTTTCTCATCAGGGGAGTGCGGTGAGCTACCCTGTGTCCACACCTACTGAGGTGGGTTAGTGTGAAAGTAATTTTGAGTAAGTAGAAAGTGCTCCGTGAATGCAAGATACACACTAAAGCCCTTTCTGGGCATAGAGCTGGGCATCTGACCATTGTTCAAGAAATATCTGTTGAACCGATAAATGTGTTAATTAGCAAATCAGTGTTTGTATGGTCATTTCTTGTTTGTAACGTGCATTGTACATTTTAGCTCATATTCTTTTCCTAGCAGCCATGGTTTATAGTCATTGTCTGTGCCCTTCATTTTGTACCTGCAGGAAAGGCAGCTCAGAGAAGTGGCAGCTAGAAACTGGCAGGGCTGATTCAAACTCCAGTCTGTGTGTGTCACGCCAGATTTGGTGTGTGCATCACACCAGACTTCTCTTGGTCACTGTGGTTTTTTAAAGAAAGGGTTTTTTAGCTCAACTGGGGAAACTTTCCAAAGCAAACACGATGCCCAACTTGGAGGCATTCTGCCTAGAATTTATTGCCATGCTAGATGTTGAAAGGCCTCTTTATTTTCATGGTTTGATGATCATGGGAGAATCCAAACCCTTGACATCTGCGGATTCATCAATTAATCCTTGAAAACCTAGCATTTTGTAATCTGGGATTATCATAAACTATTTGCTCTGTCAAGGGAAGACTGTGGAGAAGGGAAATAAATGCTCCTTCCTTACTGTCCCACTGCACCAGATGGTGACAGCGAGGGGAGAACCATTAAGTTAAAGACCACATATTAAGAAAGTCAGTACACAGCATAAAAGCTAGGGCTTTGAGTGTAAGACAGAGAGCTAAGAAGGGTAACCTGAACAGTTATAAAAGGGACCCTCTACCCTGAGGGGTAGTGGCATGGGTGACTGAGGAAGGCAGAGTGTGGGGTAGAGCACTGAGGTAATGGTCTTAGTATTATTTGAATTCAGACCCATTGCCTAGAAAAAAATATGAGGAACATCATGCCTATCAAGGCAAAGGATAGGTCCAGGCCCCGAGTATGGTGACTTGGGAATTTCCAGGGGAAGTTGAGGGAGCCTGCCACGTGGAACACAAAGCTGCAGCTAAGAGAGGGCGCTATTGCTACTGCTGGACCTGAAAGCTTGGGGGAGCTAGGAAAACTCTTAGAGCAAAATTGCTTGCTTCTTTACCTGTGGGTCAGCCTTAGAGAAGAAACCAAATTTTGTTCTAAAAATGTCTGATAAGGGAAATCAGGTCTACAGTTTGGTTCACAAATTCATTTGGGTTTCAGTGAGTGGGAGAGAAAGTGAGGACATTTAAGGGGGAGGGAGAGTATGGCTGGTGGGTATTGTTCTGGGGAGTTTCTCCCTTTGCAATTTCTTGTTTTATAAAAGCAACTAAGAGTTTGGAGCCCAAACTGTGTCCTGGCCTGAGGTAGGCCCGTATTAGATATAATGGGCACCCCTTATCCCCACTGCTGGAAGAAGTGTGCTGAGAGAAATAGGGCTTGGCTAGGAAGAAGTCATAAAAGTCCAGCAGCTAAACATTAGATTAGAGACCAGAGCTTTCCATCTCTACACAAGAGGTCACAGCTTATATCTGTGGGTATGCACCTATCAACTTAAATGTGTCTCATCAGATTCAAAGTACTGGCCAGATATTCTGGGATCAGAAAGGGGCCATAAAGTTCTCCTGATTCAGTCCACGGGCTTTTATGAGTATTTACCTACTCTGCTCAGAGAGAAGACTCTGTTCAAAAAAAATTGAAAGAAAAAAGAAAAAGAGCACACAATTTCTTTTAATTCCATTGAAAAAATAGTATCAAAAACCAAAAGCAATTCAAAATCATGAAAAGAGCACAGGTAGTCAGGATATCAAATTCCCAAGTCCAGCACTTAGTGTACATAACATCTCTGGGTGTTTTGTTTTGTTTTGTTTTTGCAGTGCTGGGGATAGAACTCAGGGCCTTGGTAGGCAAGCACTCTACCACTGAGTTACATCCTCACCCCTAGATAACATCTCTGTCCCTCAGTTTCCCCATGAGTACAATGAGAATATGATTGCGGCCCTGCCTACCTCAGGATGTTATTGAGAAGATCTAATAAAATTAAGTATGTGAGTATACTTTTTAAGTGCTAGAGACAAGGTTAATGTAGGGCAGTAATATTAGGAAATGATCATTTTTAGCAAATCAAATCCCTTTCCTGTCCTTAGGAGAAACTGAGGAAAATTGATCGCATGCTTTAAATAAGACTTTCATTGACATTTAAAAGACCTATAGAAAATGGCCCCATTGCTGTTTTCTCCTCCCTATTCCTCCTCTCCTTTTTGGCTGACTTGCTGTCTTGGCTGAATAAGCCTATCCTATAAGTCTAATTTTACAGTCCTTCGAGAATCTAATTCTGAGTTTTACAGAATTTTATGGGAAGGACTCTTAGAATCCATCTAGTACAACTTTATCCTTTTACTGTAAAGAGACGCAACCAAGGTTACATGATGTCAGAGTCGGCACTAAAACTGGGACCCACTGACTCTTTTAGCCACATTTTTTTAAAAAGTGGTGGTGTGTGTTTGGGGGGGTGTGAAGCAGGCAAACACAAAACTAAAAGAAAGACATTGCTTCTGAAAATTCTCATTGTCCTCTTCTTGCAAGAATGTACTTTAGGAGTTTTGTTTTTTAATTGCAAACTGTCAGAAGGTGAGATGATTTCAAATCAGGACTAATCAAAGAAATACTGTTTGGGGGTCACAAAGGGGCTTTTTCTGCTTTTAATTTAAGGACTGAAAACTCCTAAGGATATGGAAAGTCTGCTTTTTAACCTATTCCTGACCACATAAGTGTTTAGGCTTTTCCCTGGACTGCTAGGGACTCTAAGGGCTAATAAAGAATGCTATTCAAATCTAAAATAATCACACACACTTGCACATTAGCACACATACAGAAATACACACATACCCACTGCCAGAGGAATGAGTTAATTAGCAGTCCCCTAATAATTTTTTGTTTATTCATTCATACTATAAAGTGTCCTTAATTTCACAACAAAGATTAGCAAATGAAGCATTAGCTGAAGCTCAATAAAACATTAATGCAAACCAAGATGCCTTATCCTGAAGCCAGAAGTGAGAGTCAGGACGGTAGAAGTTGTATTTTCCTATGTGCTTTTCACCAAATTTAAGAGTTTTAAATCCTCAGAACCAACTGTTTCCACTATAATGTGCGCAGCTCCTTTTTCCTGCCCCTGCCCAGAACCTGCTATGGTCAAGTAGGTCAGCTAAGCCCCTAAAACAGTGTAGTTGACATGGGAGGTGGAAGACAGAGCCCTAACTGCAAACCAGAATTTAAGCCAAAGCTAGAATCAGGGGGAAACAACACCAGGCCGGGGACTGACAACAGAATAGTCAACATCAACCTGTCACCAGAGCAGGAGGCCCCCCGGCTGTGCAGACAAGGAGTTAAGACAGCCTGGGCGGCCCTCCCTCCTGTTCAACAGTGCACAGCCTGTGCTCTCCAGTGCCTGGGCTCACAGACCTTTTGCACCCAGTGTGGCTCCAAGACTGTGCCTGCATTTTAATAATTTGTCTGTAGATGTGAAGCTGCAAAAACTAGAACAAGCCCTGAAAGTCAGCCAGGGTTCTCCCCCTCACACCCCTCTCCCAGGTTTGCCCTTGCTTACTGAGGATTTACCAGAAGGTGTGCACACGCACACACACATACACACAAAACTGACTACGTATACCCAGAAAAATTTTACTGCCAGACAACCACAATCACTTCCCACACACCCAAAAAACAACCAACCAAAAATTCCCTTAGTTTTGAAGTTTCCAAATGGCTATTAACATGCATATATTTGATTCAAACGAACCATTAAATTATAGATGCGAAGTTTTGATTAAAGTTGAAGTTTCTTCTCTTCTCTAGGCTAAGTTTGTGGATACCCTCTCAACTCACCTGAGTTATCCCAGGAACCTTGCTGCTGCTGCTGTTGCTGCTGCCACTGTTCTTAGCAGGTAACCCCACTAAGTCTGTTTGGTCAGTGTGGCTGAACAAAGATTCTGGCTCTCTTAACCTGAAAACTATTTGGGCTGTACCAAGCTCTGCTCACAGGGGGAGGTGCCTTGTAGCAACTTCAGGAGCTTTTGCCCCGCCCAGCTTTCAGAAACTGATCCTGAGTCATGAGGAAAATCTGGAAGGCGCCCTTGCCAGATGTGCAGACGGGATGCCCATTCCAGATCCACCCACCAGCAAACTGGAAAACCCAGAAAGCCACATTTGAAAGTCCTTTCTATTCCAAGGAGAAGCAGGACTTTCAGAGGGAAGGTATGATAGGATTATGACTTTTCTGTCCCAAGGTTGATACAGCAGACATGGACATTACTGGAGAGAGGACATGGAGAGAAAACTGTTGAAGTGTTAGCAATGTGAGCTGGGCTGCAGACAGGGCCCTCCTGTGCACATCTATCATGGTGATGAAGACTTCAGCACTGAGTGGGAATGAAAGAGCACCTAATGGAATGCAGGAAGAAAAGGTTACTTTTTAAAACAGCAAGTAACATTTGGCCAAGGGAAGAGAGAAGGGAGGTGAATGGAGTTTAATTCCATGGCAGCTGTAAGAAACCTAATTTCTAGAAACCGTGCAATGGAGATTCTGCCAAGCAGTATTAAGCGAAAAGCAGAGCAAATAACTGCTCTGAAAGGACAGCCAAGAGGCTTCAGTGGGGTGTTCAGACCCCTCTAAAAACTATGCTGCACATCCCAGTCAAGGTCCTGCTCCCTTTCCTCTAAGACATTCACTGTGACACTAGTCCAGGAATGTGATTCTCTTGTGGTTTCTTTCATTTCACGTTCACAGACTGTGAAGGCTACATCACCTCATTCACTAGGTCTCCTGACCAGTGTGTTGTTCATCCTTAAATCTGAAATTAATACATAGCTAGTTGAAGATCTAAGAGATGGTGACAGGAAGGAGGGATGGAAGGAGGAAGGAAAGGAGGTATGGAAGAAAGGAAGCGAGGGAGGGAGGATGAGAGAGAGAGAGAGAGAGAGAGAGAGAGAAGCAAGCAAGGTACAGCCTAACAAGAAGTGGAAATGTGCTCTCACACTCTCTGGCCCCATACCAATACTTTCACGAGACAAATCTGAGCATTTCTGTAACTCTCTGAGAACTGCCCCCTTGACATTTCCTTATACTTCCTTCTGTGCCTTCTATGCCAAGATAGAAATCAAGCTAGCATTATGGAGCAAGACAAGATGTCAGAGCTCAGCAGAACTGGGGTTTTAAATACTGTTGCCCAATTCAGCTCAAGAGTGAGAAATTTCTTAAGCAAATATTCCTTAAATATCTCTTTGAAATCAAGGGAGGAGGTTTTGTCTGTGCTTATCTTTAACCTTCTTTTCAATCGCCGTAATTTTTAAGAATGTAATATCTCATAGAATCTGATAATCAGAAAGAAATTTAAAGACCCTATTTACCCTTCTGCTCAGTGCAAAAATATGCTCCTGTTGATCTGGAACACGCTACCAAGCAGTTTATTCCATATTTGGGCATTCCCTAATTAAAATGTCTTCCTTACACTGGGCAAAAAATTAGTTTCACACAAACTAATTCTAATTCTTCTTTCACATGGCAACCATTTAGAGTACCTATCATGAAGTCCTCGATCCTCTGGGATAAACATCCTCAGGTCTTTTAAACCATGCCTCATAAGATATACTTCCCAGATCTTTTGCCACTCCAGTTGTCTTTGCACATAAACCTGCTCAGTGTGTAGCTTGTAGCTTAATTAAAACCCTCTGTGGTTTCTTGCATGAACTGCTATTGTGTGCCTGATCCTGTATTTGTACAACTGACCTGATTTAACCTGGATGCTGGGCTTGTGTTCATCTTCAAAAACTCTTGCTTTGCTTATTTCAATCCGTCCCCTTTCTCAACCTTTTTTTTCTATTATTGCACCCATAAACTGCTTTTTTAGACATTTTCTACCATGTTACTAGACATTTTAATACAACAAACTACATATGCTTGTGTACTGCTTATACATCTATAGTGTATATATGAAAAGTAAAGATTTTTTTTCACTCGAGAACCAATTTTTGTCCTCTTGGGGGAAATATTCTCTATACCACTACATATTTGATCAGCCAGAGTAATAATTGCATCAAATGAGATAGGGTCCAGAACAGAATATTGTTGTGTACTCTTAGAGTCCTTCCCTTATTAACAATCACTTTTAATAAGATTGTTCAAACTTGAAGCAATCCATGCAACTTTTGCTATCACCTAGATCCTTTTTTTCCACCTTCCCTTTGAGGATATGTATGGCTTTTTCAAATGTCTTTTGCTGAAATCCAGATACGTCTTATCATCTACCCTTCTCAATATCCTTTCAAAAAGGAAATGGGCTTAGTTAGGCATGACTTGCTTTTAGCAAGCTCATGCTTACCCCTAGTGATTTCCGCTCCTTTTCTAAAGCCTCACAAATGACCTGCTTAATAGTGCATTCGATCCTCTTTCAAGGATCAATGCCATGCTCACTGGCCTTCAGTTTGCAAGATCTGTATTTTGTGCCCCAATACCACTACCTACTTTAACTAAAAATTGAAATATTTGTCTGCTTCTTTGCATCTCTCATCTCTCTCCTTTGCCATCATTTCTCAAAGCTTACCAAGACTGGAGCTGTGACCACATCCACAGGTTCTCTCAGTAGCCTTGGATACAATTTGTCTAGGCCTGGAAACTTGAACTCATTGAAGGGAGCTAAGTATGCCCTTATTATCTCCTCATCTATCTTGGACTTTAATTCTCTTTCCAGTTCAAAGATCATGCTCCTGGATGGAGAGGTTAAGTAACTTGCCCATGGACACACACCTAGTACATTGGCAGTGGGATTTAAATCCCACTTTGTCTGACTCTGCAGACTGGTTCTTAACCAGAATATGATAAAATTTTCAAGTACCAAATGGGCAGTATGGGCCACGAGTACTGCAAGTTCCAAAGTGTGAGAGAGTACTTCTAGCAAGAGCATTCGAGGCCAGCTTTGTGAAAAAGGTGAAATTTGAATTGAATCTTAAAGAGTGACTTTGATTTCAATAGAAGAAAGAAGTGTGTGTATGTTGGTAGGGGTGATGGTACTCCAGGACAGGGAAATAATAAAGAATGATCAAGCACCTTGCATCCTCCTCATTGTCTACTGCTGATCATTAGGAACACTGAGGCCCACAAATGGTCAAGATATAGCCAGGGCCTTCCAGCCTTCCTTTAAGAACTACTCATTCAAATTCTGTTGTCTGGCAGTTATATGTCCTTGGCAAGTCATGGTCCTCCAGATCTTTGGATTCTATCTCTCATGAAATGGGGAGAATAATAGGCCTATTTTAGGTCCTTGTGAACATTAAATGAGCTATTTAATACATACAAAGTACTTAGAATAGTGCCTTTTTGATTCCTTTTTATGATTAATTTTTGTCTGGATAAAGTGGCCCCTTTTCCTTATCTTAAACTAACTTATCTTAAACTGATAGTGGTAAGAAAGCTTTTGATCCAATAGCCCAGGATTCATGGAACAAATTGTCAGCTACTCTTTCCAAGGTGCTAAAGACCCTGATTATTTCCATTTCCCTGGAGTCTTCACCCTAGTGTTGAGTTCCATCCTTTGTTTTGTCCACCCTCATGCCCAGCCAAATCATTTCTCCCATCTTGGGAATTTTCCATCCCTAGATTATAAAATTGAGTTATCCCATGGGGTGGAATAAAAACTAGCTGTCCCAGGTGTGCCAGTGGTGGTGATGGGGCATCCACTACTGTAGTATGACTCAATAGTGTAGGGCAGTGCCATTTGGTTTTGGTCCGCTAGCTACAGTCCTTGCATCTTTTGAATTTACAATCCTCCAAGGCCAGTAAAAGTGTGAATAGAAGGCAAGAAGAGGATGGACTGTCAACCTACAAACCAAATAGCCTTAGGTCAGTGTGGAGTGGAGTTCAACCAAGACTTTGGGAGAAGGTAAACTGGTTTTATTCCCTGTTGGCCTGGTTAACACAAAACTATGTATCACTGGACCATAAGTAGAACTTTCTTTAATTAGGAGAAGCAATTCATTTGCCTTGTCATTTAAAGGGCTTTAGTTTCTCAACAGTAGGCAAAGAAACTGCCTGTTCCTAGTAATTTAAATGAAGACCTACAGTCGTTGATAATCTCTGACTATATCAAATCCGTACTGCCTCTGCTTGATCATCAAGGCCCTATCTCTATCAAGAGATTGGTTTCCGCCCAGACCAGTTTGGCACTGGTCTAACTGGTCTCTGTATGCCATTTCTCAGGGCTAGACATTTCTAGGAATACAACCACCCCTGGGCTGGTATGGAGATTGGAAACATGGGTCTGGAAAACATTGGGTCAGGGTAATGCTTTAGGTACAAATGTCATCTAAGTATTAGGCATTCATTGTAGCTGAGGAAGAGTCAGCCCCAGAGCATTGAGCACTGTGTACCAGGTTAGAGTGGGCAAAGCCATAGACAGAAGACAAGGAAGTAGAGAATTGAGGTGATCCAGAACTCACAGGTCATGAAGCATTGTGCAAGGTGTGATAGAGCCAAATAATTCAATGCAAAGGTTTAGAACAAAGGCAAAGATCAGGTAATCATTCTCAGTGAGTGTTGGATGTCTGCCATAAATGAACCCTATCCTCACATTTTTGTTCAAGATGTCCCCCTACTGTGACCTTTCCAGCCACCTGTGTCTTGTTATTTTTTGATTCTATAATCTTATTTTCATCATGAAGGCTTCTTCCTCCCTTACTCATCCAACATCTTTGAATCATCATCTCACTTTGAGTCAGTATCAATATCACACAGGGTTCTACTTAATTATTCTCCAAAGTTCCATGTATGCGATTTGATTTCCTCAGACTGAAAACCCTTTGAGGACCACATCTGTGGCTGCTGCACTTCTAAACTCACAGCAGTGTGAAGCCCAGAGCCAGGAACCAGATGAGTGAGCAGTAAATTCTTGACCAAGGATTCTAGAGACACTCAGAATGGAAGTCAGTAGGAACTTAGTAAGAGATTTGTGATGGGCCCATCTCACACACATACAGAGAGAGAGAGAGAGAGAGAGAGAGAGAGCCAGAGACACACACAGGGAGAGAGAGAGAGAGAGAGAGAGAGAGAGAGAGAGAGAGAGAGAGAGAGCCAGAGAGCAAGAGAGAGCCAGAGAGAGAGAATCAAATGGAATCATCTTCCAGTATTTTAAAATGAGTAGGTAGGCAGAGAATGACAGCATCTCTTTGTCAGAGCTGAACATCCATTAAACAGCTCTTTGATAGATGAGAAAGCTTATAGAGTTAGAAAAATGGAAGGAGGCAGCCTTGAGTTTTCATTAAGCTTGAGGGTGAAATAAAGATAGGGAGGGGACTAGAAACAAAGAGAATTATGAAATTCCAACATGGGGGAAGGGACTCTTTTTCAGTCCCCATAAAATGGCATTCATCTGCCCTTCACTAATTTGAGATTTTTGAAAAATTGGGGTAAGGGAGGTGAGAACTTCTTATAAGAGGATTATGAAAGAGAAGAGTGTTGATAAACTAATTAAGTCTCTCCATGTTGGGAGAGGGAGTCAGAGGGGAGGCGTTGGGGAAAGGACTTGTTTGACTTAGTTAAAAGTTTTTCCAGTTCCTTCTTAGAGCTCTTTAAAAGTCTCATTAAACTAATTACAAATCCTGGTTGTATAGTCATTCTTGTCCCATTTTTTTCTTATAAATATTTAGGCATATTAAAACTAAAATTTAAAAATGTAGAATTCTTACTTCTCACTATCTTAGAGTCCCCTGTACTCCTCAGCTGGAGCAAAGAAAGAAGAGACTATGATATGAAAAGCCCCAAAGTACTGGGAACTGTCATGCGTTATCTATTCAATCATCACAGAAACAGCTCTGTGGCAGAGGTATTGTTTTTCCTGGGGTTGCATGTGTGTGTGTGGGGCGGGGGGTGTTAAGTAACGAGCCCTAGTACACACAGGAAGGAAATAGAGGAACACTGCTTCTAAAAAATAATTCTTCCAAATCCAAAGCCCTCCTTCTTTCCCCTAGACAAAGTTGTCAACGAATTGAAAATAACCAGCCAGGTGCCAGTGGCTCATGCCTGCAATCCTAGCTACTTTGCAGGCAGAGATCAGGAGGATCATGGTTCAGATCTAGTCCTGGGCAAATAGGCCATGAGACCTATCTCAGAAATACTCACTAAAAAAAAGGGCTGGTGGGATAGCTCAAGTGGTAGAGTGCTTGCCTAGCAAATGTGAGGCCCTGAGTTCAAACCCTAATACTGAAAAAGAATTAAAAATAACCATTGACTAATAGGGTTTAAAGAGATTTAAAAAATAAACCTTGCTTTATTAAGCATTTAAGTGATTATAAATTCATGAGAACACATGTTCAAAATGGAGGTGATATTTGTAATAGCCCCAAATCAGAAACAGCCCAAATGTCCTTATTTTAGAAATGGAGACTAGATTAGTATTTGCCTATGGTTAAGGGTGGGCATTATAGGAGGGAGGTTGCTGTGGCTGTAAAAGAGCAAATACCATGAAAGATCTTTGAGATGGTAAAATTGTTCAGTATCTAGGCTGTAATGGATATATGTAATATATATGTATATAAGTAAAATAAGAAATTTAAATAAGATGGGCAAGTTTTGTCAAGGTCAATATTGTAGTTGTGATTCTAATATACCAGGGTTGTGAAAAATGTTACCATTGACAGAGGTGAGAGAAGGGTAAATAGGATCTCTGTATTATTTCTTACAAATGCATGTAGATATACAATTATCTTAATATTTTTATTATAAAAGACAACATATAGTGGGAAGGTTGATCTAAAAGTTAAGTGTATTTTCTTTAATCCAACAGACATCCCTTTTAAAAGATAAAATTAGAGACATCCCTTTTAAAAGATAAAATTAGAATGATCTGGTAGGTTTGAGCAGTCCAGCCAAGACATGGAAACAAGGTGGTGGGACTCTCAGCTCAGGGAGACCATTCCCCGGGGAGCAGCACAGGTCACTGAGCCTGTCTGAGTGCAAGGGAATGAAATGTGGTGTGAAATTTGAAGGAGCAGATTTCATGCTTGCGGACCTTTCATTCATATAACTGTGTAAGTTCCTTTGCTCTTAGCTTGAAGAATGAACTCTACCCCCAGGGCTATAATTTGCTAGGTTCACAGAAAAATGAAAGTGTGGGTATCTTGTTCAAAATGTATTAGGAATTTCAAGACAACCACAGAACACTAAACCAAGCACAGAGCCCCGTGTAACTACATAGGTTCAGTCCCAGTTAACATTTATGTTAAATCCTCACCACTGCAACATCTAGAGAACACAGACCATCACCTTCTTCCCTGCCCCTCACTGCCTGTCTGGATTAGCTAAACATGACCAAAGCCCAAGTGGCCCTCTGGGACCTACTCACTGTGTGTTCACGGTGGTCAACACTTCAAAATTCTCCACAGACTAAGGGACGAGAGTGCTTCTGCATAGACCAGATACAGGCAGGAGGGGTGGAGTCCAGAGGCAGAAGGTAGGCTGGAAAATTCTGGGGCCCACTGGCAAAAGGAGGGCTTGTGAGCAGATCAGGCTGATGGTCATTCTATACGTATACAATACACAGAACACTGAAGGACAGTCTCAAGGCCTCTGGTCAAATGCTAACTTTGCCATTCTTGTGTTAATTATTCTCTGATGTGTCAGTTTCTTCTGCAAAATGGAGACACTAACAATAGTGCTTTTCTCAATGGGCTGCTGTGAGAATCAAATAGAATCATGTCTTACATTATTTATGTAAGGCATCTTAGATGGCCACCAGCTTGATTATTCGAGGTTTAGAAGAGGTGGTGGCTGACCTGATCTGATGCCTGAAAGAAGTAAGGTTAAAATGCATGTTACCTTCTAGGTTAATTCTTTTTGATCTGATCTTTTCTCTAGTTCCTGGTCCCCTTCTCCTATTGGCCTCAGTTGCTTTAAAGTATCTGCTTTAGTTTCTCTGTGTTGAGGGCAACAAATGCTAGCTTATTTTTTAGGTGTCTTACCTATCCTCACCCCTCCCTTGTGTGCTCTCGCTTTTATCATGTGCTCAAAGTCCAATCCCATTGTTGTGTTTGCCCTTGATCTAATGTCCGCATATGAGGGAGAACATACGATTTTTGTAACACACATGCACAGGAAATTAATGTGAGTCAACTCCCTATATAGCTATCCTTATCTCAACTAGCAAAAACCCTTGTTCCTTCCTATTATTGCTTATACTCTCTCTTCAACAAAATTAGAGATAAGGGCAAAATAGTTTCTGCTGGGTGGGGGGGAGAGGGAGGGGGCAGAGTGGGTGGTAAGGGAGGGGGTGGGGGCAGGGGGGAGAAATGACCCAAGCCTTGTATGCACATATGAATAAAAAAAATTAAAATTAAAAAAAATGCATGGCTCAAACCCTTGGGTATATATACTCAACGGAACCTAAACAAGCGTACAATGGAGACACCTGTACAGACATGTTTATAGCAGCATATTCACAAGAACCAAAGTATGCAAACAGCTTATGTGCCTATTAACCAATGAATGGATAAAAAAATGTGCTATAAACACACAATGTAATATTATTCAGCCACAAAGAATGAAATTATGTCCTTTGCAGGAAAATGGATGGAACTGGATATCATCGTGTTAAGCAAAATAAGCCAGATTCAGAAAGCAAAATATCACATTTTTTGTCACATTCAGAATCTAGATTTTTAAGAAAAGACATGAAGTAGAAGGACTATTTGGGAAGAGGCAGGGGACCAGAGGGAGGGGGGAGGCAAGAGAGTGTTAATAGGAGGGTTAATATGATCAAAGTGCAGTGTACACATGCATGAAAATTTCATAATAAAACATTATTTTTATAATAAAATTCTGGCAAAAAAAGAACAAGAAAAGTGAATATGGAACTGACTTATTAAAAAAATACATGGCCCAAACCTCCAATTCTGGTCAGACAGAGTAGTCTTATTTACTACCCAGACCAGGTCTACCCCCTTATAACAACAAAATGCTGTGCATAAGAAACACAACAAGCAAGCGCAAGAAAACTGAAAGGCTGGAAAAAAGCAGAAGACAATTGAAGCACCTCAGGACTTGAAGAATAACACAACCTTGAATTCTCTGGATTTTCTTTTCATATATCTCAGCGAGGGTGTTGTGGAAGCTTCCAGACTGGAACTTCGAGCAGTTGCAGACAAAAATGTTCCAATAAAACTTTTCCCCGTAGTCATAAAACTGTGAAAAAAGGTAATCTAACAATGGAAAACCTTTCTTTGACAATACCCACCCTATTTCAACTAAACATCAGGGGAACAACTGCATGCCCCTCTTCTGGGGTTGCAGTGGAGCTGAGTGGGGAGCTCATGCTCTGTGTTCTGCCTGACAATAACAGTGCTCCAAATTCCTGCATCAGAGTAGTGTTGCTTAATCCAGCATTGAGCTGAGTCTACTCCCATCTAACAGCAAAAGAGACTGAACAAAGTGATGCAAGGCAGGGCTAATTGGCTTTAACATGTAAGTACTAATTCTCTTGAATCAAATGAAAAATCTCAGCAAGGAACTATAAAATGTAAAGTAGAAGCAAAGGGAAATTATACAGCTGAAAAACACAATGATTGAAAAAATATATACATACAGGATGGGCTCAACAGTAGAGTGGAGGTAACAGGATAGAATTTGTGAACTTGAAGAAAAAGTAGTAGCATTTATCTGAGGGAGAGAAAATAGACTAAAAGGAGGAACAGGGACTCAGAGACGTGTGAGGCAATAACAAAAGTGCTAGCTAGCATTTGCACCACAGGAATTCCAGAAAGAGAGAGTAAAGAGTATGGGGGTCAAAATACATTGGAAGAAATACTGTTAACTCAGCTACTCAGGAGGCAGAGATCAGGAGGATCATGGTTCAAGCCTAACCTTGGTAAAAAAGTAAATGAGACCCCGTATCAATCAATAAGCCAGGCATGGTGGCATGCACCTGTCATCCCAGCTACTTGGGAGACCATAGGTAGGAGGTTCACAGTCTGAGACTGGCTGATGGGGGTGGGGGGAATATGAGACCTTATCTAAAAAGTAACTAAAGCAAAAAGGGGCTGGGGGCATGGTTCAAGTTGTAGAGCACCTGCCCAGCAAATTTGAAGACATGAATTCAAACCTCAGTACTGCCACACACACACAAAACAGAATTTTCTTTTCTTTTTTTTTTTTTTTTTGCAGTACTAGGGCTTGAACTCAGGGCCTTATACTTGCTAGGCAGGTGCTCTATCACTTGAGCCACTCCGCTAGCCCTCGGCTGTGAATTTTCTAAATTTGTCAAGGCATAAACCTACAAATTCAAGAAGCTTAAGTGAACCTCAAACAGAATAAACCAAAAGATATTCATGCAAGATACACCACAATTGAACTTTTGCAAACTAGAAGTGATGATCCAGAGTAGAGAATAAGTTTTAGGGAGTTCAGTATAGAAGTTCTTCAGGATTGTCTATCTCCCCTTTCTTCATCTTAACAGGGAAGAAGAAAGAGATTCCTGGATTTCCCTATCCTTTATCCCCAAGCCCAACTGTCAAGTCTATCATTTGCTCATTGCACATACATTTATAAGAGCCCATTATTGGTCAGTCACTCCCCTAGCTACTGGGGAGTGAACAGTGAGCAAGCTCGTCTCTGACCTCATGGAGTTGCATTCTAATAGATGGAGACAGGCATACAGGGAATACAGTGTTGGGTAAATGAGTAACTAAATGGAGCAATATATATCCACACATTTTTCCCCAGAGAGTATCTTACACTGGTTGGTCACCTTTTCATTCATTCTATATCCATTATGCTCTCCAACACTCATGATATCTAAGAATCTTCTGGATCTTGGAGCTGGAGACACAGTTCCTATCCTTAAGAACCAAACAGTGGACAGGGTTTTTCAACCTTAGCACCAGTGACAAAGGGAGTAGATAATTTTTTTAAATTCTTTTGTTTGGTGGTACTGAGGTTTGCCCTCAAGTCCTCACACTTCCTAGGCAGGTGCGATACCACTTGAGCCTCCCTACAGCCTTTTTTGCTTTTGTTATGTTTTGAGTAGGATCTCATATTTGTGCCCAACCTGGCCTATACTATGTGTGATAGCTAAGATGATAGGTTTGCACCCCTTTACCCAGATTTTATTGGTTGAGATGGGATTGGGCAAACTTTTTGCCTGGGTTGGATTCCAAACACAATCCTCCCAATCTCCACCTCCAAATTAGCCAGGATTATAGGTGTGAGCCTCTGCACCCGGCCTGAATTATTCTTCATTGTAGGATGCCATTCTGTTCATTGAACAATTTTTAGCAGTATCTTTGGCCTCTACTCACAAGAAGGTAATAGTATCTGTTAAGTTGTGACAACCCAAAATGTCCACACACGTGGCCAAATGTCACCTGGGGGAAAAGCAACACCCCCAGTTAAGAGCCACTGTTTAGGGTAAACTGACATCTGGACAAATAATTGACATAAAATGTGGTAACTACTTTGATAGTGGAAACTTCTTTGGCTCCCCATGGCTTCCAAGCCCTCACTTCACTTTCAGCCTTCTTTTCTGCAGTGTGGCTATAGCCCATAGTCAATTACCCAAAACATGGCCTGCCTTTTCCTTTCCCTAGACTTTTCCACATGCCCTTCTCTCTACCTTGAATATCCTCCTCTGGCCAACTTCTGAAAATAGCATAGCACTCCTTTCAAATCTTTATTTGGTTTTGACTTGCCCTCATTTTGAAGGCAGGGGCTAAGACTGGCAGAGTGGCTCAAGTGGTAGAGAGCCTGCCTAGCAAGCATGAGGCCCTGAGTTCAAATCCCGGTACCATCAAAAAAGAAATTCTTGAAAGCAGGAATGATTAAGTTATCTCTGAAACTGCAGTGGTTAGCATAGTGCTCAATTCTTGAAGGAATGCAAAGGTAGAGAAAAGAAGGAAGATGTGATTATCCCTAGCTCTCTGATTGCTTCAGAACTGCTTGGGGGAAACAAAACAAACATAAATGAAGCATTCCCCTTTCACACAGCTCAGTTTGTAGTAAAATTAAGTGTGACTATGTGCAGGATGTATTAAAAATGATGGTGCACTGGCAGAGGATTCATGAGATAAGGGGGCTGAATTGGGCCTTGAAGTTTAAGCCTAGATTTGACAAGATGAAGGGTAGGGAGAAGTAGTAAGGAATGGGAATCAGAAAAGATAGCAGAGCACAGTACACTCACTAGACAATGAGAAAACCAAGGCCCAGAAAATGCAGACCTGATACCTGCCTCATAGACACAGGAGGTCCTATCCCTCCCTGAGCTCTGGCTCAATCTTGGCTCTTTTTAGCAGGAGAAAAATGGAAAGGGCTACAAGAGGTGACTGGAGTTCAGAACTGCTGGAACGCACTGGGAGTCATAGGTTCAGACATGAACACCAGTGCAGCACCCACAAATGAGCTGATATTCCTAGCACAGGAAGAGCAAGCTCTTCCTTAGCACTTCTGATTCGCCTCACTTTGTGCCTCTCACACATTGTCTAACTTAACACTCTTAACAGTAAGATAGGTTGCTCAGAGGCAGAGCTGAGCTTCAAACATGGGTTTTCTCATGCCATGCTGCCATGATTATCTGGACCCAAGTCTGGGATTGGAGGCGTTCTTAGTGAACGTCTTCCTTCTCGCCTTCCTTCCATTTATTGCTCTCTGTGTCTTCTAATCCTGAGACACCCCATCAAGACACCTTCAAGAATAAGGTATCCACAAACACTTCTAAGACTAGTGTGACTATTTTACTCAGATATAAAGTTTCTTCTGGAGGGTTGTCAGGGAAACTTCTTTTTGACTCCAAAAAGAAGATTTGGTTTGGGATTGGGAGGATAATAGCACTTTGAAAGAAAGCAGGCATTTGAGGCACAGGGAAAAGAGATCTGTACAGTTTAAGGTCTGGAATCAGGTGGAAATATGAGTGTCGGGATGGGATTCAGAGAAGAACAATGTGGAGGATTGGTGGGGGTAGGTTTCAGAGTCCACATTGGTAAACAATGGGAGATCAGACTGGGTAGAGCCTCTCCAGCCAAATATAGTTATAAAGACAGTCATGGATTAGTTAATTGGGCAGCTGGGAAGGCTGCCACACTGGGCAATATAATTGAAACTTCTTTCCTGTCAAGCTGCTCTGGAATGGAGACAGTGAGCAAAGGTTCACCTATGGTGAAATTGTATACTTTGGGTCCCTTCACCTCCAATTTTTTGCCCCTCTTGGATTCACTAGCTCCATTCTTCCTTTCTGCACACTGAGCTCTTACCATAGTCTGTTATTGGCAAGATTCTATCCAGCACCACCTTCCTATCTTTTCTTATTAATAGTCCCCACCCACTCCTTCCTCTCTCCATACTGTATCAATTTCTCTCCTGTTACTAATCACAAACTTGATAGACAATATCACAGTAAATTTTTATGGTTAATAATGTCTTAAGAATGTTGAAATCTGAAGGACAGCCTCATTATCTTTGCTACAATGGGGGCTTAGAAATGAGGGGATGCGCATGGGGTAAAGATGGGGGTAGGGGTAGGAATTTGAGAAGGGGGCCTTTTGGTGACCTTTGCATGAGAATAGTCATGCTTATATCTTAACTATTTGAAAAGAAGCTTCCCTCATGCCCCCTCTTGCCTCTCCCATGTTCTGCCCACCTTGTTCCTGCATTCCAGGACCCTGCCAGAAATAACTGTCTTAATTAAATAGCACTTAGATGTAGAGAAAGTGCCCAATTTGGTTTGTGAATAGCAACTCTTCCTGAGTTGTCAAGGACCCCACAGAACTGATGCGCTATTGGAACTCATGTTCACAGCTCCCTTGGACACTAAAATTAACAGATGGGACACTTCAATCTAGGGCACAGTTGTCAAAAACCACAGTTTAAATCAGTCACAGACAACTGTTTCATTCCCCACACTTGCCTGGGTGTAACAACTGCAGGAATGCCTCTGCTTAAATTACACCCAGTGACACCACAGGGAGAGACATGTCTAGGCTGCATTCATTCTTAGTCCCTTCTGAGCCTCTTTTAGAGCAAGGATCAGCAACCATTCCAAAATGGGGTACCAGGGTTCTGACCTATGTTCTTTTACTAGGGTAGTCTGTGGTGGTTTATGTGTGCAAACTATGGTAAGGTAGGAAGGTGATGAGGTAGGCGAAAGAAGGGCGTTATATTGAGTCCCACAGAAGAGGATGTGGTAGTCAACTATTAGCCATAACCAGAGCAGGATTGGGCAATGACTTCGTGAGGAAGGGCTTCTACCTGTGGCCTTGGTCTATGCGCTTGCCTCAGGGTGCCAGCTCTTTAATAATGGGATCCACCCATTCACCCATTCACTCAGGCATGTGTAGAGTGGCTACAATGGGCCAGGCTCTGGAAACACAGAAATGAATAAGACACTCTTCCCTCCAGGAGCTCACGGTCTAATTTCTATTCTCAATCATCAAACTACTTATCTGGCCTCAAAGTCACTGTCATTCATTCCACTAGCATTTGCTGATGCCAGGCACAGCACTGTACTAGTTGGTGGCATGCAGAGATACAGAGAAAAACCAGACAAGGTCCTTGACCTCTAGGGGTTTCTAGTATAGTAACATAGACAAACGCATAGACATGTCCCTGTGTATTCAGTGTGGCCTAGATGAACCTCTAAGACACCTTCTGACTTAAGGTCTAGAAGGCGTATGCCTAGATTTGGCAAGGTCCTGGGAAGGGGGCAGGTTCTTGAGATTTGCCATCATAGTACCAGGCACCTATGTAGGTGCTAGGTAAATGTGTGTTATTTTGTTTTGGGAGTGCTCTGTTGCATCATTTCATTCACATAGGAAGAACAAACTAAAGCTAGTGTTTAAATAAAGCAGGGAGACCCACATGAACAGATTCTATTCTACTTGCGCCCTGTGGGCTTTGGCGCTTCTTAAGCTGATAGTCATCTTAGCAATTCCCTGGTACCTTGTACTGGCAGCTCTCAATCTGGGGTCTCTGAAGGCAGTAACTGGTGCCCTTAGCTATTTTTCACTGTTAAGAAAGTCTAATAGAAAATGTACAGTCAGCCAAAACAAAGCCAGAGAGTGCTAAGCACAATATCATGTTTCTTTGCTTTTGACTGAAATTATATTAGCTTGGTGTGGTTATCTCATGTGGATCGGAAGTGCCGAGTGAGTAAACAATTGGGAAAATGAATTATTCCACAATAAATGTAGCCATGCTGGATACAAATCTTTCCAAACATGTGGCCCATGGGGGAAAAAATAAGAAAAAGGAATCCTTGGTGGTGAAAAGATTGGAAATTGCTGGCCTTCCATGTCTGGATGCCAAAGTTTGGCTGCAGATTCAGAGCTTATAACCACAGAATCCTGGGATTATTGGCATCTGACACCCCTGATGTGGTTCCTGTTGGAAAAGCAAACATGCTCCCTGCCCGGCTTTCTAAAGTGTTATACATTAACCTGCTTACAAAGCACCATTCACGGGTGGACAGGTTTTTTTTGGATCGCGGTTTGCTGTGTTTTTGTGCCTGCAGTGAAAGAACGGTTCAGAGGAAGCACAGGCTTGCCTGAAATCTACAAAGCTATGCTACTGGCTGAGGAGCACAGAACTCCTTATAACTTACAGAGCTGGAACAAGCTGTCCACACCTTTCCCCTTCTCATTGACAGCCTTCATCCAGTACCTCTGAGAAGGCGCATTCCATGAATATATGCGAAATAGACTTAAGACTACCCATTGGGTGTCAGCGAAGGAGGAGGGACTCTGCAGGCTGGGAGAGTGGGAGGACATGTGAAGGAGACTCTTCAGAGAATCCTTGCCACTGTTCCCATTGCCCGAAAAAGGTTTCTGGGGAGGCTTAGGAGAAGTGCTCAGGAAAACTTAAGGAAGGAGGAGATGAAGTTACTGGAGAGAGAAAGGACTCCCAAGAACACTGATCCCAGCCTACATTTTAAAAAAAGGCTTAAAAATTTTAATGATGATAAAATATATGCAACTGAACATTAACCATCTTCATGAATTTTTTATTTATAGTACTAGGAATTGAACTCAGGGCCTCCTGCTTTCTACACAAGTGCTTTACCCTCTCTGCCATACCCCGAGTCCTTTTGCTTTTAGTTTGTTTTTCAGGTAGGGTCTAGTGCTAACTTTGCCTGGGCTTGCCTCCAACCATGATCCTCCTACCTTCGCCTCCTGAGTAGTTGGGATTACAGGTCTGAACTACTATACCTGGTCCTTATCTTACCCATTTTTAAGTGTACAGTTCAGTAGTGTTAAGCATGTTTATATTGCTATAAAACATCTCCAAATCTTTTTCATCTTAAACAAACTGAAGCTCTATATTCATTTAACAACCCTTAATTTCCCCCTTCCCTCAGCCCCTGAAAATCACATTGCTTTAGATACTGCATATATGTGGAATCATACAGTGCTTGACTTTTTGTGACTGGTTTATTTCACTTAGTAAAATATCCTCAAGGTTCATCCATGGTGTAGCATGTGGCAGGATTTCCTTTCTTTTGAGGTTGTATATTATTCCATTGCACATATTTACCATATTTTGTTTATTCATTCATCTGTGTTGGTTGCATGGTTTGCTTCCACTTTTGGGCTATTGTGAATGATGGTTCACAATAAAAATATATCCTGGAGATGTTGCTTTCAATTTTTTTGTATATATACTCAGAAGTAGGATTGCTAAATCATTTGATAACTTATTTTGAATTTTTGAGGGACCACTGCACTCTTTTCCATAGCAGATGCACTATTTTTCATTCCTACCACCAGTGCATAGGGGTTCTAATTTCTTTATATGCTTGCCAACACTTGTAATTTTGGTTTTTTATGGTAGCTATTTTTACTGGGGTGAGGCAATACCTCATTGTGGTTTTGATTACTGCTGCTAAGCATCTTTTCATGTGATTGTTTGTCATTTGTATGTACTTGGAGAAATGTCAATTCAAGTCATGCTCATTTTTAAATTACTCCTTTTTCTGTTGCCAGATTATAGGAATTCTTTATATATTCTGGATAGTAATTCCTTAGCAGATATATTGTTTGTAAGTATTTTCTGCCATTCATAGATTGCTTGTTTTATCTGTTGATTGTGTTCTTTGATGTTGTAGCCCACATTTAAAAACACAAATTTAATTAACAAATTATGCATATTTATGATGTACAATATGGTGTTTTGAAATATGTATTTATTGTGCAATGGCTAAATCAAACTAACATACATACATCCTCAGATACTTAACTTTTTGTGGTAAGAACACCATCTTTTTTTTTTTTGCAGTACCAGAACCTTGTGCATGCTAGGCAAGCACTCTACCACTGAGCTACATCCCCAGCCCCTGACATTTTTTTAAGACAAGGAAAAAGTGTTAAAATGGAAAAAAAAAAAGAACCCAGCAAGAATGATGACCACAAGCTACAGGCCACATTGGATGATTTCTCCAACTCCTTTGAGTCCATGTTCTTGAGGTCCAGTCCATTGGATGATGCTCCTCCATAGCCCTTTCTGAGCTGCATCTTTTTTTTAATCTTTACCCTATTAACTTGAGGCTTGTAGAGAGAAGAGGTCCCATTCTAAGTACCCACAACTTTCTTGCTGCTTTGTTCATGCCTGGGTGATCGACCGTTTTAGACTGCAGCACCTGAAGATGGCAGTCTCAAATACACTTGTAATTTCTTTACCATTCCAGTAATTTCTTTACCATTCCAGCTACTGAAGATGCTAAACTCTGCTTTGATGGCAGGCATAGTGGTAAGACTTAGTGTAGAGGCAATTTGTCATAGCAAAATTTTGCAAAGAGGCAAGGCAGTCTAATGGAAAGACCACCGCTCTATAATTTCCTGACTGTGTAAATGGGCAGACCACTTCACCTCTCTGAGCCTGTTTCCAGTCTGTAAGCATGAAGACAACTTTTCCCACCCTCCTGAATTTTGGTAAGGCTCATTCTGGACAAAGGGTGTGGAGTACTGAGCTTAGCACTCACACACTACTGGAGAGCTCAGCAGTTGGTAGCTCCTCCCACTCAGCCCCTACTTTCCAGCCAGAATGAAGCAGGGCAGCCAAGGCCCAAGCCACTCTGAGGTGGCACAACAGGAAAAGTTCCTCATTGGTTTCTTGCCTCTTGTAGCCTCATGCCCACAGCCCAGTTTCTGTGAGAGTCTACACTGCCCAGTCAGGAGGTCCCCCAAAATGTCCCAATGGCCCTCAGGTCTTCCTGGCCCAGAGTTCTTCCCCTCTTCTGACTCACTTCCCTCCAGCCAGAACTTTTCTCCCTCACCCTCCCACAGACCTAATCGTTCACCAAGTACTGTTGATTACACCTCCTGCAAGTCTCTCCACATTTTCACCTTCTTCCTGTTTTATAATGCCAGTATCCTTGTCTAAGCTGCCATAATTTCTCACCTGGATCATGATGTCAGCCCCAAAGTACTCCTTGTCTGCTCTCCTCCTTTCTATCACTCAGGTCCTGTCTCCACAAGGCAGTAGGAGTGATCTAGCTACACATGTTATCTGCTCATCTTACTCGCCTGCTTCAAACTCTTCAATGGCTCCAAGTGCTCTTCAGGGGGAAATCCAAACTCCTTAACGGGGCTTCCAGACCACACATGGTCTATCTCTGTCTGCCTCTCTGGTGTTATCTCTCACTGCCTTTCCTCCATCAGGCTCCATACTTGAGCCTTATGGGACTTCTTTGAGCCGCTGTGACACAAAATGCTTTTTCTCAGATACTTCATATATTCTTTCCCCCGTCTACTAGAATATTTTCCTCTCCCAGCTTTTAGTCACATTTTGGATTCAGCTAAGGTGTCACTTTCTCTGGGGTGGCTCTCCTAACTCCCTCACATTGAATTGGGCACCCTAAGTGATTTCTTATGGCATTCCAGGCTTCCTTGTGTCACAGCACTTGACACACAATGTCATAATTACAGTCTACCTTAGCTAGACTTGGAGCTCTGTGAAGTTAAGGGCCATGTCTGTTTACCCCCTTGAGCCTAGCACAGTGCCTGGCACAAAGCATATTGCATAGCTGTCAATTGAGTGAACCCTGATTCACCTTTCCAACATGGCTTCCTTCTACTCACTCTCCTGCATTCCACACTGTAGGTTCTTCTGCTACACTGGAGGCCTTTCTGATCTCAGACACATTGGACATGGATCATTCCTCTTTGATTCTGTTCATACCGGTCTTTCTGGTAGAAATGCCCTTGTTCTCTCCAACCCCCCACCCTTTGCCTAACAAACTTCAACTTGTTTAAGCCTCAGCTCAAGTTTCACCTCCTCAGTGAAGCCTGTGCTTGAAGGAGATCATTAAAATAAAGATTTATTCTAGGTAGGCTAATTCTTAGCTCATTCTTCATCATTAATGCTTTATTATACTAACTCCAATATTTAGCAGTCTTCATTACCATACTCTCACAGTTAGATGGCCCCTCCTCCAGCTCTCTCAGCTCCTAATGGCACCTCCATGCAGCGCTTCCACAAGGCTTTGGGGAATGGGTTTTTGTTTTGTAGTTGAGTTTACCCCTCCCCTAGATGATGTAGGAGGACATTGTATGACCTTAACTCCTCCCCTACTCCCTGGCTTCTTATAAGGAGACTGTTGCTCATTTCTTCAAATAAAGTGAGACATAAATTCTGTCCCTCCCCCCACCCTTTGTCTTTTTCCTGCCAGTGTGCCTACTCATTACTGAGACAAGCCAGGGCTGCTTCTCTTTCAGGAAGCATCATTTTTCCAATTAGCCTTTGATTGGAAACAGTGCCATTGCAGCTGGGCTACTTTAAATTGGTGAGGAGCAGCCTGGTCATATGGAAAGAGCACTGGCCTAGGAGAAAGGAGTCCCCAGTGTTAGCCATCTCTACTTCTAGCCAAGTGTCTGAACAAGGACAACTTCCTTTCTTTGCCTGGTCCTCAGTTTCCTCCTCTACTGAATAATGAGGGGCTGGATCTTAGTATTATTCTTAAAGTGTGGCCTATGGACCAGAAGCATGGTGCATCAGTGGGTATCTTGTGAGAAATGCAGTATCTGGGCTCTACACCTAAATCAAGCCCTTCATTTAACAAGCTCCCCAGGTGATGTTACCTACAGCAAATTTGGGGAGGTGCTATAAAATTCCCAGATGAAACTGAGGCTCTTGTTCAGTGTACAGCTTCCCAGGCTGCTGTCCTAAAAGCGCTAATAAAGTGGAGACAGAGATAGGCCCCTAGAACTAGTATTTATAGCAAGTACCCCATGTGATTCGTATCCCCAGCTAAGTTTGGGAAACATTGGACCAGTGGATCATACAGGCCATTCCACCTTTGACTACATGCAATTGTTCATTTCTGGGGAAAGTAAATAGTGGTACCTAACTCAGAACTCCTGTGTTTGCCCCTCTCTCACTTGGGGAAAATGTTCTCAGAATCATTTAGGGCTGTACAGGCAGAGGAAAAAGAAGGATTACAATTTAAGCAAACTCTTCTTGATTGGAGAAAAATCAGAATCATCTAGAGTTCAAAGAAAAATTGTCTGCTTACTCAAGGCTGTCTCCTTGAAGCAGTGAGGCTTGATATAATCAGATGATCTCAAAGACACTCTTAGAGTGTCAAGAAGGGGAAATTAGAAATGAAGGGTACAGTACCTCTCCAACACTGGCCAGGGGACACAGGAGAGGTAGGCCAGACAAGTTGACAAGGAAACCTGGGGAAAGCCTCACCCTGAAAGGAATTCTATTTTCCAAACATTCAGTGTGGATGTATGGCCTGACAAGGGATGTTTTCTGATTTGTAAGTGTATATATATAAATTCTTTTTTAGAAAGGAATAAAAGTAAAATCACATTTAGTTATATGTTTAACAAATCACTTTTATTTGGAAAAGGAAAAAAAAATTACATAAGATCAGGACTGCCCTGGAAAGTTCAGGATAAAATGTTGCCAGTTTTTCTCCATGTTTGGGTTTGTTTTTCTTATAAATATGCCTTAAGTTCCGTTGCTGGTAGGTTTTGGCTACATCTGAGATTTAGACAGGTGGAGAGAATGTGGAAGGGCATTCAGAGGGTATTTTTCTAGGCAGGGAAAGAAGGGTAGACTCTGTCAGCAAAAGTGAAGTGTGAATGAGCATTGCAGAGCCAGGACTAAAATCGGGTAGGGGAAGGTGTGTGAGAGGCTACTGAGCTGTCCCGAGCAGAGGAGAGGAGACTCAGAGAGCAGGGGAAGCTCAGGCTGAATTGCTCAAGTCAGGGCTTTCCCTCATTCCCATTTCTTCCAGGTATCCAATTTTGCCCACCAGTTCCATGACTCTCTCAGACCACTGCAGCTCTGGCCTTAATTCAGGGTCCCCATCTAGACTCTTGCAACAGCTGAGACCTATTCCAGTATACCTTTACCTAGGTAGGTCTTAACTTGAGTTTGAAAAAGGATATCTTTCTATTTTAAAAAAACTAAATATATAGAGACCTCATTAGAAGTAACAATCTCTTGAATCTGTTCTTTGGGCAGAGATTTAAACTCTAACCCAAATGGTGGCTCATGAGATCCCGCAGGCTATGTAACTTCTCACTGAGTCCTGGGCAAAAGGAAGTGGAGTTTAGCAGAGCAGAGAGTTATCAAACTAGAAAGGGCTTCAGAATCCTTCTGGGTATTTGGTGTACACCTGCAACCCCAGCACTAGGGACGGTGAGGCAGGAGGATTGTGAGTTCAAGGCCAGCCTGGGCTATCATAGCAAGACACTGTCTCAAAAACAAAGAATCCTCCTGGAGGGCTTGTTAACAAGCCCATGATTCACTGGGCCCCACTCCCAGAGTTTCTGATCCAGTATATGTGAGGTGGGACCTGAGGATGTGCATTTCTGACAAGTTCCAAGGTGTGCTGATGTACTGCTCACACTAGGGTGAGAAGGAAGACTGAGAAGAGGGTGAAGGAGGAACAGGGAGGGGCTGAGTGGAGAGGGGAGAGGAAGAAGGGGAGAGGATTGAGTGCTATTAAGAAGAAATCCCTTCAAATAAACATTATTTTCTTACAACTCAACCCATAACACATTCTTTCAGTCTAAACCACTGTTTGCTTCAGATCATCAGAATCAAAAAAATAAGGATAGATAGATTTGATTTGAGCCCCTTCCAGGATTAGTCACTTTAAATTTTGCCTTTTTGGGACATTCACGACCAAAATTTCACAAAAGAAAGGACATTTTTAATAACAGAAAGGTTAAAAAGATATGATTTCAAAATAGAGGCAGTCCTTTAAATGGAGTACATTAGTTCTATGAAAAAATATACTGTATGGTACTTAGTTTTCTCTTTCCACCACAGTATGGTGAAAACTTTATTACAGAAATTTTTAGTGTGAAAATTTTAGTGCTAGTGCAATTGCTGCATCCAGCTTTTCTTTGGGTGAGGAACACCAAGATGTCCCATCTCTACTTTCTTTGCCTCTACCAGAGCAATGGTCATGGAATTCTTCCTCTCTAGCAGTATTTTTTTTAATCATTAAAGAGGCCTAGCTAGCGCAATTGCTGCCTCTGTGTGTTTCCTCTTCCAGAGTGGCTGTACTACCAATCTCTTGAGGATTGTTAACACTGTTAAGAACAGGCAACAGTTAGAGGTATTTTCAAGAACATGGAGTCTTTCCTGGGCTTCTGAAAACACAGTACTGGAAGTGACCTTGTATTTGGATGACAGACTGACCTTGGTTAAAGCATTTTATATACAGAAAAAGGTGATTTGATTCCTGCTCAACTTTGAAGGGAGATCCAAGATCTTACATGTTACAAATATATTGTGCTGTTTCCATCATACCTTGATCCTCAGCTTCCTCATCTATAAAATTAAGGGTTCGACAATATAATGTCTAAGTTTCCTGCCAGCTTGGGCATTTGGTGGTTATATGATTATTGGTTCAATGGTTAAAAAAAGAGAATGTCAGCCAGAAATATTGAAATCAAATTTTATTTTTGGAAAATGACATTACACACATCTTGCAAATGTACACATAAATGAGAGTGCAATGGCGAACAGAGCTTGAGAGCCAAAGTGATTGCTAGAGCAGCTGTTTGGCTGCCCAGTATTGAACACTGCAAATCTGCAGCATTCACAGTTCACAACACCTTACACACATGGGGGAACTTCTCTAGACGACCTTGAAGTCCTCTGACCAAAGAGCCCTCATCAAATTATGGAGGGGGGAGGGGAAGAGGGATGTTAACAGGCACAGGAGATAAAAAGGGTCTGCTCCAACCAGTTTACATGGGCCTTACCAAGCCTACCAGTCTAAGGGGCAACAGCAAACCAAAAAGGAGAATGTCTTATTTGAAATACTGCCTTTGAATCAGTCTAAGAGTAGGCCAGGCATTGCTTGGGAAACAGTGATGCATATAAACCCAGTCCTTGCCTTGGCTGGCTATAACTATTTTAAAGGGGGTGGCTGAGACTCCTAAATATCTATTGTACTTCTGTTTTTCTTTTCTTTTTCATATAATTATTGGTCATTAGTCTGTGTCTTCTGATGTCTCCAAATACCTCAAAACTGCTGCAGGGATCAGGGACATCCTTGTCTGCTGCCTCTGGATTATGTGTGATTCTAAGAAATATTCAATTCTGTAATGTAATCCAAGGGCCAAAGACACTCCCAACTCACCACTGCTTTTTTTGTAAAGGGGTGCTGAGGCTTTGATCACTATGCTGTTCCTTGAGAAATGGTCAATATCTTCTAAGAGACTGTTGAGAAATGCCTCCACCCTCTCCTTTTTGGTTTATTTGTTCATTGCTGACTTTACTTGGCAGGAATGATTGGCCCCTAAGTCAGTTATTTACAATTAATTGTAAGATACCCGGGAGCAGGGAGTAAGAGAGGGAAGAGGGGCTACGAGGAATAATACATCCTTTTCAGAGATTAAAATGAGTTATTTAAGAAATGTGATGTACAATACCATGCATTTACTCTCCAAAGCTAGTCACTAGCAAGCTAACGCCTCTAACACTACAACCACCAATTACAGCTCTTTTGCTACAGTAATCAATTCTAACTACAGATACAGGGCAGAAAGGGTGGGCTGTTTCCATTTTAAACTTTCTCCTTTGAACATGGCCATAAAAGCATTTTCTGTACAAGTTTAATGGCACAAAAAAGTGACCAAAAACATTTTAAAGAACTTACCGCACATGAGAAATGCAAAATTCAGTCAAAACATGCATTAGTTGTGTACAAGTCATAAGAGATCATTGGCTTCAAGCTGCAATATATTACAGGACCATGCATTGGAGACATTTTGGCATAACCTCTTGATTTCTCAAACCCCTTTAAGAGAACTTATAAAGAAAAGTCATTGGAAATTTTGGCATTCCATATGGTACTGTCAAGCAGTGACATTCCCAGGGGCTGTGCACTTTGTTGAATAAATTAGCATCTATGAGCTGGCTTCTTTATGTCCACTAATTACTCATACATGGAGTTCCTGTACAGGATCATGAACAGTTGGTGTCAAAGCTAAAATGGTTAGGTGAATCTAGCAATAGACGAAAAAATACATTTCAATTATGTGAATGTTTCTTTTTATAGTATGGATTTTCATTTAAATTAACCCCAATTGTCTACCAGTTTAGCTTAAACAACTCAACAGTTGGCAAATTCCAAACATAAGGTTATTACAAAGAGCTTAATGAGAAGTGGTAAAAGTTTAAACAAATTGCTCCTGCTCCCCACTCCCACCCAGCTAAACCAAAAGACAGGAGCAATTAATTACTTGTGGTCGCTCATTATATTGCAGCTTTTAAAACTATGAGCAAATTAAACAAAATTGACTAATAGTATTTAGCTGATACAAATCCATGGATGGATTTTTCTGTTCAGCTGATTATTTCTCTGAGCACACTTCACTGCTCCACAAAATGGCACACTAAAAGGAATCACAAAGTATTCTGTACAGTGCTTGGAAAGGCAAAGAACTAAAGATACATGAGCTATAAGGAAAATGCTTGGGAAGATCTGCTGAGGCTTAAAATGGAAAAGAAGAAAGGGCTAGGATCAGGTTGGTTTCTGCCAACATACTTCTGATTGGACTGCAGTAGGACCAAGGCTGGTTGAATCTGAAAGAAATTTCTAAGCAATTCCATGGCAAAATCAAAGGCTGATAAGAGGCATATGCCCAGTGCCTAGATAGGGAAGAAAGAGAAAAAATAAAGATAATAAAAATTGCACAAGTCAAAGAATGATGACTGTACTCTGGAAGAAGATGCTGATAACACAGAGTATAAATTGAGAAATACAAGGAACTAGAGAGAGAAAGAAAAAAGGAGGTAGAGTGGCAAAAAGCCATTGATGTTTTCATGTTATTTCCCAGAAATGAGAAATTCCAATGCCTTCAAGTCTTTGCCTTAGTATACCAGGTTTTTGTTCTGACTTCTGTTGTGCCATCTGACATCTCCCAACTAACCTGCCCTTCTAATCAGGAGCAGGAAGTTGCCTTAATTTCCCATAGGAATTCTAGCCCTGGGCATCCAAGGTAAGAAATGAATCTAATTCCAGAAGATGTTGAAGCGAATAAACTAGGGGATAATAAGTGAGTCTTGTCAAATGATAGTCAATGTCACACTAAGTTGGCCAAAGTGTGAGGTCTGCATGGATCCTTAGCAAGGAACCAAGAAGGAAGCAACACCAAGAGGATTGGTATAAAGACCACACTAGACCCTTGGGATGGAAGCAAGCTCTGGCGACCAGGGGAGGGGAGACAGAGAGGGAAGGTACCTTTTCCTGGATGGATAGAAGGAGCAACATTCTTCAGTTGTCTTTCGTTTGGAGAGGAAGCTTTCTTGCCTTTGATGAGAAAAAGCAAAAGAAGCTAGAAGAAGCTACTAAGAGCCCCAGCCATTAGTAGGCTGCCCACTGGAGTCAGGATTGGAAATGCATTTTACTCCTCATACCTATATCTTGGCTGCTATGTAACAAGACCTATATACTTTTACCTGATAGCTAGAAACAATAAAATTGGGAATTCATTTTAAGAAATGACCTGTATTGTCTTAGTCCATAATTAGAGCCTTTAGAGCTGACTTCCCTCAGAGCCTAAGGTCACTCCACCAAGGAATAACAGTATGAGATTGGATCTGGACCACCAATAGCCAGAGAAAATAAGGAAGATGCCTTTGTAGCCAAAAGGTAGGCATGAAGAATCAATAAACTATCCTTACTCTAGGTGGCCATGCCTGCAAGGAAAAGGATAACCTGCATGGATTAAAAGAACAGTGGATAGGGCTTTATGTGAGGTCCTCTTAGGGTAAAGGCAGATGTGTGACAGCTTCGAAATTCTGTACTAGGATAGAGACCTAGGGAGGCTAGCATTTGCAGGGCTTAGTTGTTATAAAAGAGGTCCCAGATTATTCCCGACATATTATAAATAGCTGGACCAACACTCAGATTTTGCCTGTCTGAGATATAGGTCCTGAAACAGACATCCAGCCTTTTCCTTGCTCTAGATGGGCTCCAAAACATTGATGGTTTACTTTGGAAACCAGTCGAAGCCTAAAGACAAATCTCTTAAAGCAGCAAGGGCACTACACGAGTAAGGCCTCTGGCCATGCATCCAAGTGGCCCTGTGTAGCCAAAGACAGGTTCTGATTACCTTTTTCTTTTAAAGAAATATCTAATGCCTTTTCTTTCCATATTGAACCAGATCACCACAAAGGAGGTCATTCAAATCATACAGCCCCAGTATTTCTTTCTAGGGCAGTCTCTTGGTACAGATGTTTCTGAGGTGGGCTGATCTATTGAAACATTCCAATTACTGTGCTGTCGCTTATTTGGGGGACATTGGCATGCTTGTTCTCCTATCCCAGGGAGATGTGAGTTTTTTTCTAAAAAGAAAATCCATTTAAAATCAAATGTGAGTTGCAATGGGGGCATCTCAACCCGAAGTATTGAAAAGACTAGAAATGGCAAGCAGTGAGTTGCTATTCTAAGACTTGTTTGTGCTAAGTAATTCTAAGAAGGATCTAAGAGATAACTACACATCCACTTTAAGATTCCTTAGTTACTTTTGTTTGAGAAAGAAAAGTAGGAAAGACAAGGAGGTACCTGAGGAGTGGGGTAAGCCTCTAGTAGGATGTCCCTTAGAACACCATGAAAAGCCCTTGGTTCTGAGGAAGAGCTTTGCTGCAGGGAAAACTACATGTTCAGACCTTGCTGCCCTGGTTTCTGCTATGCAAGGCCACAGGAGCCACGTACACAAGAAGATGGGCATGATGTGTAGAGCACACTTGCTATTTTGAGGCAAACACTCCTTTAAGGAGTCAATGTTTAACAGTAGCCATGGTACATTTTAGTCACAAAGCCCCTTGCTTATACCTACAAATTGTCCTCACCAGGGAGGGATCACTAAGGGATATTGTGAGTGAGGGCAACCACAGTAAGATGGGTTTATTTTCTCTAGCTGGTCTCACTCCCATATTTTAAAAGAAATCATTATCCGTAACAATGGTAGCCATGCTTGTTTTAAAAATGCTGAAAACCCATCTCAGAAAGTCAGGATGAACAAAGCTAGGGTTCCATTCTTCCTTTCCCTGTTCTAGAAATAAGAAACCTTTAGCCTGGGAAAACCAACTAGCATGAGATGACATGAAGTGAGCTAAAAGGGAAAACTAGTCTTCCATTCCATTTTGACAGAGCAGGAGATCAAGGGACTATTTGGATGGCTCCTCAAAGTGGGGAAAAGGTCCTCTGTGTTGGGTGGACTATGGTTCCTGTTGGTTCTCAATGCCTCCCTCTCTTCAGGTACATCTGCTGCCCATGTGGATGGGAACTATGTGAGTGTGGTGAAAGGCCCATATTATGCTGCTGGGTGGATTTCTCGCTGAGATCAGGGCAGCAGCATATGGCTCCAAGATGCAACATGACCCTGGGAAAGAATTCTCAGGAACCTAGTGGAAGGCAATACTGGTCAGTGGGAAAAGGCCCTGGAATAAGAGCTAAGAGATGTGGGTTCTAATCCCAGCCTTCCCCTGGCCAGCTGGTGACCTTGGGGAAATTACCTGTGTCTCCATTTCCTGGCCTGAAAAATGAGGATTTGGAGTAGATGATATGATCTTACGGTTTCTTCCAGCTAGAAAACTCTATGATTCTATCTAGGCTAATACTAAAGTCCATAAGGACGCAAAGCAGTCATGCTAATGGCTATCCTTTCCAAAACAGTGAAGAGAAAAGGAGCTCTTCTCTCAATTTACCTCTAGTTAACACTACTTATGAAGTTAGTTGTTCAGCCCAGCCCCCATATATACATTTCCCCTTCTTTGTCCCTATTTCTACATTTGTAAGGAAAAAATAAGGAGGTAGGAACAAGCAACAGATGGATCTTGTGTGTGTGTGTGTGTGTGTGTGTGTGTGTGCGCGCGCGCGCACGCACAAGTGGGAAAGAGAAGTTATGGGGAGTGATGGCAAATACTTGCTGACTTGATATTTGCTGATCATGCAGAAGTCAACACAATGGGACTAAAGTGGTAAAACTGGATTGGGTAAAACTGGGAATGAATAACAAGGGTGAAGGAATTCAGTTACACACAAAATATTGAACTTGAAAGTGGACCAATTTAAAATGCAGTTATTGAAGACTTGAGTTTTGAACTATACCAAGCCCCCTGAAGTTGCAGTACATGAATACTTCCTTGTAATTGATTAAAAGAAAGATGGAAATAGTACTATTGTTATATAAGAGTGCCAGCTCAAAGATAATTCTCAAGAAAATATGTCCATTTAGTATTTTCTAGTGTTACATATGCCACAAGCAAGTGCTCAGAGTGTGGATTCTAGGCATGAGGAAATCTGCATTCTTCTCTGCTCCTAACCTTCCCAGCAGATCATTAAGCTGCCTGGGTCTCTGTTTGCTCATCTTAAAATGAAGGTATGGGGCTAAATGAGATCTTGAAAAAGATCATGGGTGGAGTATTTGGGAGGCAGTTCTGGCCTGAGGATTAAAAATAAACCTCCCACCACTCCATCCTCACCCCCATCCTTATTGCCAATTTTTCCTAATTAACTATGAACTTTCTGGGAGGCACTAAGAAAACCCTGAGCTTCTAGAAAGAAATAGGGGCTGAGTAAAATGCTCATCTTAATGGTTTTGAGTGGGTCTACAAATAAAGAGCAGCACAAAATGGGATCCTCACAATTTTGGGTATTGTAATGACTTTAACCTGAAACCAGTACGATCATCATGTCACTTCTCCTGAACCAAAAATATTTCTGGTAACCAAGGACATCTGCAATTTGTCTAGAAGCATCTAGCTACCCCTTCCCACCCTGGGTTCCCCCTGAACACCAGCAACGTGCAATTGGTGTCAGCAAGTTGCCACCAATTCATGTTCGTTGTCGTTTAGTATTTCCTAATCACGAAGCATCTGCAGATGCGCCTGTGTGTGCATGCATACACACACACACACACACACACACACACACACACACAGCAAGCTCATTCCACTTAGAATGGAGGGACAACTGCAAGTCATTCAGTAGTCAAACAACAGCTTGACTTTGAATGCTGCACCTTTCAAAATATCTGAATAATTACAAAGAAATAAAGGAAACCTTCATATCCGCTAAAAGCAAACACAGAATTGGCATGCATGGCTTTCACCTAAACTTAGTTGACTTTGCTATTATGGGTTATGATTATAGACAAAAAGCAGTGTGATGAATCTGTATCTCAAAGACTGAGAACTATTTCAAATAATCAGTCCTTAATAAAGAGAAATCCTTTCTAGTGTTAAAGACAAGTGAAAGGTTTCTGTGTCTTCAATATGAAATAGTAGGATTATAGATAAAAAAGAGTTGCTTAAAATATGCCATAACATTTCATTTAAAATATAATTAGAATGTCTGGTCCACATTGAAATTATTAATGTAAGCATAACTGTTAAAAAGCTATCAAAAGACTGATTCTATTGAATTGGCCTCTGCTATTCATTTTATTTTCTCCTGGAGATTTCTGTTTGGCAGTGACAGCATGATTTCTAAACTACATTATTCTGCATTTTTTTGATAAGTTTTCTGCATGTGTTTTTTAGACAAAAGAAAAATCACCAGTTTATAAAAAAGGAGCCTGAGAGTTTGCTCCTAAAATACAGTCATGAATTTTTATAAAAAGGATATTGGTTTCTTGCTATAAAAAGCGACCAAAATGTGTCAGACCTGAAAACAAATTCTCACAGTGTTTTCAGTGTTGGCTGTTACAAGGCATTCAATAGAACAGAGATAGATGGATACCATACAGTTTGTATAATAACTTGTCATGTTAGCCTCCTAGAGGAATCAGGTATATGAAGTCCCTTACCCCAAATTCTTACCAATTGCTTATTGATTCCAAATTGCCTCAGTGGAGAGTTTGCCCAGGAATTCACTGTGCTTTAGAAACTGCTGAAGTGTATGCAGTATTTACCAATTCTTCCATGTCTCTTTTAGCTATCTCTGCACCTAAGTCCTAAGTATATGGTGTCATAATTATAAGTTGCTGATGTTTCTCCCTCTTGATGGCCAGAATAGGTGCTAGACAACAAACTGGGGACTCAATCATGAGTGAAGAGCAAGCCTGGGGAGCTGTCTTGCCATTCTCCTTGATCCTCCAGAATTTTGAAAACCCAGAGACAAGGGGAATTCATGTTTGTCACTTTTGAATTCAACAATAAGTTTTTCCCATGCAAACATTTAACTGCTATCTATATAAACAGCCCTCCACAGAAGGAAGACTGCAATGTAAGAGTGGAGGTGTCTAACATTCAGTAGAAAGGTCATGGATAGCACATTTTGCATCCCTGGAAAGTTACCCCAAAGGATGGTTATCAATCTATCTCTCATAATTGGTAACTGTGAATTAGTGGCCCAGAGGAGAAGTCACAGGAAAGTAAACCCAACATACTACAGTGTGTTTTGGAAAACAACAACAACAACAAATAAAAATTGAAAGCACCAATAGCCTTGTTGGACACTTGAGCAAAATTACCCTACAGTAATGGGAGGCTTGCATTTATACTCTGGACTCTGAAGAGTCTCTCCCCCTTCACATGGAATCACCAAGTGAGTCTGAGTCATCCAAGGACAGAGGCAGATACAGGTCCTGTAAGAAGAGAAGAAACAAAGTTAACTTTCCTTTTCTTGACATTATGAGCTTAGGAATGGTTGTTTTAGTTTTTTTTTTTTGAATCAGTATTATTTAAATTTTTATTTTGAAATTAAAATTGAATTAAGGCAAAGTGACATATAATGGAGCTGCATCTCTGAAGGGATTTCATTCTCAAATACTTCTGCAAAATGAAAATTGAACAAAAGTCAAAAGTCTTTGAGCTCCAGGCTTCCAGAAAGGTGGAATAGGGCCCTGAAAATCTATAAATGCAGTAACATTGACAAAATCAACTTTTTCTGAACTCTGGAAAAACACTGAAGGTTTCAAGAATACAAGAAGTATTTATTCAAGAAAAATATCAGAAACTTATAAGAAAACTAAGATTTTTGGTGTCTTAACTTACCCTATTTTCATTCACCCTCTCTCTAGTTCCACAGTAGCCTTGAAAACCAATAGTCTCTAATATCCATCAAGAACAGCCATCTAGTAGCCACTGAAGGATGCTGTTGCTGGTTTGGAGCCCCCCCTCCGCCGCCCCGCAAAGTGCCTCATTACCAGAGAAATGTCACTTTTGACCAGTGTGTGGTAGTACCCTGGACACTTCAGCTAACAGAGTTCTTTATTTCACCTGATTCACAGCACACTTGCTGTGAACAACATTTTCAGGGGGCATTAATCAGATGCAATTGTTTAAAACTTGCAGCTACGTGAAGTGGGGCATTGCGGTAGGGCAAATATAACTACTCAAACCTTTAGGAGGAAAGCTGTAGAACTAGAAGCTCTAATATATAATTCTTGGGACTATAGAATGCTAGGCACATGTTGAGGATGGGGCGTATTCTCAGAAAACAGAAAGACCTAAACTGTCACTTGTGGCTGACCTTAAATCCCTATGCAAGCAGCAAGTGAAGCTATGATAAAGTTGTAAACTGCCTAGTAGAGCATTGAAAGTCTGGGAGACTTACTGGATCAAATATTTAAGGGAATAAAGCAAAATCCTGTTCATTCAAAATTATCATTATCAGAAATGAATGAAAAATGAAGATAAATAGAGACATAGAATTCATTCCTTGTAGACCTGTCCTATAAGAAATACGAAAGGGAGATATGAAAGGTTGTGAGACAATAATTCAAGCCCACATAAAAAGATAAAGAACACCAGTGAACATAAATTGGTAAGTAAATTCCAGAAAGTGTACACATTTATTTTATAACTTTTTTATTATTAAAAAAATTAATTTTATTGTGTGTATTTAAGGTGTACATACAGCATGATGTTATGGGATATATATAGATAATAAAGTGGTTACTATAGTGAAGCAAATTAACATCTGTGGTCTCACATAATTCTCTTTTGTGTGACAAGGGCAGCTAAAATACAATTGTACTAATTATAGTCCTCATTTTGTATATGAGATTTCTAGATTTATTCATCTTAAGTGTCTGGTATTTTGTATCCTTTGATCTATAGCTCCCCATTTCAACCATCCTTTTAGTCCCCCCAGTAACCACTGTTCTATTCTCCATCTCTGTATATTTGACCTTTCCCCCCTCTTTTTTTAAAGATTCCACAAATAAGTGAGATCATGCAATATTTTTCTTTCTGTATCTGGCTTATTTCAAAAAACAACTGTGTGAGCAAGCAATTATAAAAATGTGTTGACAGACATATTGTGTATAAAGATGTAATTTGTGTATCTATAATAGCACCAAGGAAGGAGAAAGAAACACAAACGTATTGTAAAAAAATTTATACACTGTTTAAATCAAGTTGGTATCAATCTAAAGTAGATTTGTTAAGATATTAATTGAAATCCTCAGATAAACTACGAAAATAACTCAAAATAAAATTAATAAAAATCAATAAGGAAATTACCATTATATACTAGACAACATGAATTTAACACAAAAAGGCATGATTTGAATAATAAAGGAACAAATAAGACATACAGAAAAAAGCAAAATGGCAGATGCAATTCCATTTTACAAGTGATTTCATTAAACATTAGTGGATTAAGCACTCAAGTTAAAAGTCAGGAATTGGTAGAATGGATAATTTTAGAAAAATGATCCAACTTTATGCTACCTAAAAGAGAAACAATTGGATTGAAAGATCAATATGTCGAGGGTAGTTATGGGAAAGATCTACCATCTATCTAATCAGTAACTAAAAGAGAGCTAGAATGGCTGTACCAACATCTGAAAAAAAATGATTTTAAGGCAAATTTGTTACTGGAGAAAATGAACATTTTGCAATGATAAAAGGGTCAATACCTCCAACAAATGTAGCTATAAATATATATGCACATTTAATAGTGAAAGGAACAACTAGGCAGAAGACCAACAAGTAAATAGAGGATTTGCATAACACTATAAACAAATATACATCTATAGAATACTCTACCCCAGAACAACAGAATACACACTTTTCTCAAGTGCCCACAGAACATTCTCCAGGTGAATCAGATGCTAAGCTATAAAACCAGTCTCAAAAAATTTAAAAGGATTGAAATCATAAAAAGTATATTCTTTGAGTACCATGGAATTAAATTAGAAAGCAATAATAGAGAGACATGTATAGAAATTAACATGATTCGACTAACCAGTAAGTAAAAGAAAAAAATCATAAGGAAAATTAAAATACATTGAGATAAAGGAAAATGAAATCACAAAAACCCAAAAAGTTATGGGATATTGCTAACACAGTTCTCACAGGAAAATTTATATGAAATGTTCCAAAAATGTGAACACACAGTAGATTAGTGGTTGCCAGGGTGGAAGGAGAAGGAGCTGTGACTGCTAATGGATATGGGTTTCTTTTGAGGTGATGAATATGTTCTGAAATTAGATGGTAATAAATGTTGCACAACTTGGTGATCATACTAAAAACCAATAAACTGTACACTTAAAAGAGTGGATTTTATACTACATGAACTGTATGTTAATGAGATGTTACTTTAAAGTAGGTACCTTTAAAATTCCTTTGCATAAATGATGAAATGCTGTTCATTTGATTTCTGAGATGCAATCATATATAGCAATATATATGTATAGATATATAATGAACATGGTATTATATAGGATGTAATAATATGTGTAAATGAGATGATTTTGTAGTACTTTTGCTCTATCACTATATTCACAAATTTCATAAATTAAGTTTGCACGTAATGATACTCCATTGTAATAGAAAAAGCACATGATTAAGAGTCATGATGAAAGTACTTGATATGCATATATGAAAATAGAATGAAACCTATTTAAATTGTTTTATAAAAAGAGGGGGAGAACTTAATCAAAGAACATTATATGCATGTGTGGAAATATCACAATGAAATCCCTTTGTAGAGTTAATTTATGCTAATAGAAAAGAGAGAAAAAAGAATCATAAGACTAGATTATAGGCCTAACTTTGCCATTGAACTTCCCTTTTCAGAGTCTTTGCTTTCTGCATGTGAAAATTGAGGGAGCTATGGACTATAAGATCTAAAGCGTTCCTTCTAGTTCTAAAATTCTATAAAATACAATTTCAACAATTGCATTTTTTCTTAGTTGCACTAAAGCATGAGAAATGAGATGGATACTGCTAATTTAGTGAACTCTCTGGGTATTTTTCAGGTAGTATACAGGGCTTTTAATAATATGGAGGCCACTTTGAGTCTCACCACATTGAACAACTGGGCTTCAACCTTCACCTCTGCTCTTAATTGTTCAAGTAACAGACACTTCAGTAGACCTGGTTGGTGGAAATAATTAAAAGAGATTATTGTTCCAATATTGTTCTATACATTATTTCACGGAAGTGGGTAAAGACCTAGGAGTCTAATCATGAGGAGGTTCCACTTGCAGCTGCTGTGATTTAGAATGGGTACAAATGCAGGCTATGGAAAGAATCCATAGGAGTAGACCTAGGTATGAACTCCTGAACTTCTGTACTTCTGTCAGTTTATTTCATATTTAAAGTGTATATACTTGTATGGGTAGAATAATGTTTGGGAAAAGCAATTATCTCAGCATTCTGTTTTTTTTTGTTGATTGATATGTAGAAATACAGAAACACACATATTGCTTAACAATACAAATAATTTGCACCTGAAATTCATTTGCTTAGTCCCTTGGAGCCCTACAGAACAAAATGTTTGTAACAAATACAGCTGTGCTGGCGATACTACTGCATTAGAGGAAACAAAAAAGTTGGTTTCTGATCCAAGGAGCTTATAGTCCAAAGGAAATCAGGGAGGAGTTATGAGAATCCTGGCTTCTAGTTTGGGTTTGCTATTTGTCAAATGTGCTCTGTACTTTCATGGTGGGGTGGCTTGTTCTCGGTGATGTTTTTTTAAAATCTGGAATGCTGTTCTCTTTACCAGCCATCAAAAGTTTACTCAGCCTTCAAGGTCCCACTTAAATGTTACTTCTGTAAAAAGCTGTCCCCATCTCCTACCCTCCCTCAGTCAGATGTCCTTCCCACCCTGCTTTTTGCTCTTGCATTCCTTTTGTTAGGTCTTGATTACTCTATACAAAGTCACTAAATATTAGAGTTCTTTAAGCTTGTGATTTCAGGTCAAGACTCTGCTTTGCTCATCAAACTATCTCTCTAGCTCCTTCTAGGAGGACAAAAGAAGTCTAGAAACAAAGAGGAAAGTGTATATTTAAATAAAGTTAGTTATATGTTCACATAATATTTCAAGTATATTTTCCTTCAATTTCCAGAAACTTTATCAGCAAAATGCCTCCAAATATAAAGTCATGGGTGGAATCACTAATCTAGAAAAATTTCTATTAAAGAAAATTTCCCTGCATTTCTAGATTTTTTGAACATCTTTAAAGGGTATTATCTCCAAAAGGAGTCCTCAATATTTCTTTTGAATCACATGGGGACTATCTTTAATCTCTGCCTCCTTTTTTGTGTCTATAAAATGGAGATGCTAACTGCCCTATCTCTTTCACAGAGATATCATGAGGATAAGTGAGGAAATGGCATTGCAAAAGGTTAAAGAAATATAGGAAAGCAAAATGTTGTTCTCATTAACTACCCGAAGATTACTTTGTGTCCATATTTTAGCACTTGAGTATTCGGACTTTGGCTAACCTTATTGCAGCTGCATTAAAAAGGATTCACCATGAGCTGCTTAAGAGGAGAAGCCAAAAGTCTGATTACAGTTCAGAGGCCCGCCACAGCCATCAAAATCTACCAAAGGGATGCTGGGACTTTAAGATTGTTTCCAATTGCGCAGGAGGAAAGTCATGACCTCAGCCATCTGCTTCCTGTTTCCACCATGACTCACACCTTTCAGGTCCATTTGGACAGAAGTTCAGATGAGATCTGCTCAGGTCACTGCCCAAAGATGGTGCTAAGGCTTAGATAGCTGGGTGAAACGAGTGGCGTGAAGCTAGGAACTGACACCCAGGGGGATCAAGTCAAGGTCAGAAGAAACTTTATTCAGAAAGATCAGTTCAATCTCCATTTCTGGTGGTGTAAACACGAGGCAATTGCCTCCTGATAGGAGCCTCTGAGAGAGAAATAACATCACTCACAAGAAACCCCTGACCCCCGCCATACATAATCTGGTTTGAGTCACAAGGAAACATTAGATAAGTACAAACTGAAAGACAGTGTACCAATTAACTGCCCTACACTCTTCATTTCTATAGTATACTGTCCTGAAAGATCACGTTTCAGGAACTTTTCCAGATTAAAAAAGACATTGTAACCGACTGCAATTGTGATTAGAACCTTGACCAGAAAATGAACATTATTGAGGCAATTGATAGTTTGAGTACGAACTGTAATAGTATTGTGTCAGGGTTAAATCTCATGATTTTGATCACTGTGCCATAGTTTAAAAGAAAACGTATCTGTTATTAGGATGTACACACTGAATATTTAGGGCTAAAAGGGTGTGATGTTTACAACTTAATCTCAATATTCATAAAAATGTTTAAATGCAATGAATACATGTATGTATGTGTGCATACAAAGATAAAGTAAATGGAACAAAATATAAATAACTGGTGAATTTGTAATAAAAAAGTATATAGAAACATTATTATTACTGCAACTCTTCTGTAAGATGAAGTGATATAAAATAAGTTTTTAAAGTCGCACATTATACCAAAATCTAACTGTGATATTATTCATTATTTCATGTTCACTTTCTTAACTATCTTGAGAAATGGCAATTTTAAAAATACAATGATGTACTGAAAATTCCAAATGTGCAGTGAGCCTCTGACAATGCTGCCTCTTTCTAGCAATGGTTGAAATTGTTTTTAGAATTGAGTCAAAAAACAAACAAATGCCTGCAAGCTCAACCCGGACAAACAGTTTAACAATGCCAACACTCACCTCAATGGGCTTATGAATGATGGCTCCTCAGCCTAAACAAACCGGACATGTCAGTTAAAAAGCTGAATGACTCAAGTGTGCAGAGTAAATGCCCAAGTTGCCTCTAGCACTTTGGGAAATGTACTGATGGAAGGTGTTGGGGTAAATCACTCTTCCCAGAAGGAAGATAGGGGCACAAAGGCATAAGACAAAGATATAGTAAGAAGCAGTATAGTGAAGTATAGGAGGTTCTTTATAGGCATTGGAACAACAGAGGTAGGTTGTTCCCATCTTGGAATGTCCATACTAACAAGCTTTGTTGCTCAGCAAATAACTGAAAACTGAGTAGGTAAAAGCAATTTTCATCCATCTCACAATCTCCAAGAAACAAAGTCTACAAAGACAGTTCAGCAAATCCTGAAACTAAATAGCTCAGGAAGACAATCAGAAGGTTCTACTCAGGATCAATACCAGAAGTGAAAGGGGTCATTAAAAGAATGGAACAGGCATTAGCAATGATAGGGCAGGCGATGGCCTGATTAACAAGGAAACTAAAAGTCTGATGTACAGAGAAGGAAATGAAGATGGAAGGCAGACAATAGTGTACTGCTAAATGTTGAACAAGTGACTATCTATGAGAAAATGACAACCTTGACTCATATGTTTTGATTTCCATGGTATAAATATTCTTACCATGGCAGAGTTCAAGTTACCAACATAACATCACTGAACACAGAGTTAGAAAGTGATGTACACAATCAGCTCTTAGAAATTAGTGTGAACACCAGCATACCACTGGTAGTGACTTGCATCCCAGTTTTGTAGCTAACTATGTTGCCCTTACTAAAGTAACTTAGATACCTGGGTCTCATTTTCCTTATATGTAAAATGACAGCCTTATAATATTGCTTACTGAAAGAAGCAAATGAAAAAAAAATTCCTCTATGAGGTCCTCCATTCTGACCATCTATGGTTCTGTCATGAAGTTAGCCTAATTGGTGGGGTTTTGTCTTTTTCAATCTCATGCCAATTCTTGTGAGCAAGGAGAAGACAAGAGAATCCTAGAAGTATCCTTACTACCTGAGAAAATCTGACTATCCAGATTTTCTACACAGGAGAGATTTCTGTGTGGGAATCTTCTTGGAAAGAGCTGCTAGGGAACTTACAAGCATCTATTATTATTATTATTATTAATTTTTTGCACTACTGTGGATTAAGCCCAAGACCTTGTGCATGTCAGGAAAGTGCCCTATTACTGAGCTACACCCCAACTCTTACACTTCTCTTCTTTTAATGTTGTATTTACTTGGGACAACTTAAGGGGTCTAAATGGTGCCCAAGGCCATTGCAATATGTCCTTTCTTCATATATTATACCAGAATATGTTTGATAATGAAGAATACTCAGTGATACTGGGGCCCATTTGTTCACTGAGGTCCATTGAATCTAAAGGGAGTGACTCAGTGCAACATTTTTGCTTACCACTATCTTTATATTATTTCTATTGAATGGTACAATAAGTTGACCTCAAACCCCCTGTTTCTAAGTCTCTGAATTGAGGAGACAAGTGCTCAATCCATTTCCCAAGACGTGGTTTGGGTACCTCAGAATGGGTACTCAGGACTGCTATTGGAAATGTAATAAAGCAAAGGTCAGAGAGTAAATAAAAGTGACTCCAGGTTTGGTCCCTCTTGGGATTCTCAGGATTTGAAGTTAATAGAGCCAGATTAGGTGGAATTCTGACCTTAATGTACTGTTGAAGTAGAATGCATAACAAAACCTCCACCCAGCCATTCAAAAAAACTCTGAGAGCAAAGGGGTTTAGTAAGGTATAAGAGACATAATACCTTGTGCTTCCGGAGACTACCAGGACTTGTGGGCGTAGAGATGGGAGACTGCTTAGACTTGGGGGTAGAGAGCTGGCTGCTGGAGGTTCCATTTGCTAGAAAGAAAAGATAGGGATAAAAATCAACAGTATACAAAAGAAAAGGTTATCCTTCCCCTATAAAGACACTAAGAACATTTAAATAAGTACACAGACATCCAAGTGATTTGATGAGTAGAACAAAAGTGAAAAAAACCACATTCCACAAAAGGGCAAGAGTTGCAATCCTCAGTTAATTAGATCCCTGTGCAGTGCAAGGCAGCAACCCGACCCCCACCCCATTGCTTTCCAATTGCAGGGGTCTGTTTCTTTTCAACCCTTTTTCATATTCATTCCCAGGTTTGACCCTAGGTAGTCTGGGAGAGGATTATTTTGTTTTCATTTAGAGAGGAGAAAAGTGAGACACAGAGAGGTTATGTGCCTTACATTAAAGGGGGGAAGATAGGGTGGTTTCAGACCAGGGCACATCCCCTTTAGTGGCAGGTGACAGGGTAGGTGCAGGCCAGATCCACTGTCAATCTCTATCCATACTTGTTTCTGCTCACCTCCTTCTCCTTTGCTACCTCATCCTAGGTGAAAAGAACAGAAGGAAAGAAAGAGAAAGTAGGCTAGTCAGGAAGAAGAGTGAAAGAGAAAGTGGAGGAGAAACAGAAAAAGAAACACAAGGAAGCACTCAAACTAAAATGGTGCAGAGGGGAGAAAAAAGGAGAGATAAAGATCAGGAATGGAGGAGAGGGCAGGCAAACATGACAGAATAAGAGATTAGAAGAAAAGACTGAGAAGAGAGAGAAAGGTATAGAAAAACAGTGGTGGCTGGAGTCAGCATACATCCCCATCTACCCAATCAGTAAAATAAAATGCCCAAGTTGAAATGGTTTAATTTTTAACATCTTTGTAGTCTACTGTGATTTCAAATTGTTTTATACTACCTTCCTGATACGCTTTCTAATATCCAATCTTAAAAAAGAAATGTTACATGGAAAAGGAACAACTAAACAGCTTTCAGAATGAATTCATGTTCAGACATGTCATGCTGCACTATTTTTTAAAAATCTTACAACCTACATTGTTAAAGAGAAATACTCTGAAATGTGATCTAAAAACAAAGGCAAATATTTCAAGGGTGTATAGACAGATAGGGAAAGAGAAGGAGAAAATGAGGGAGGGAGGAAGATAGTCACTGTTAGTCCCATAGTTAAAGCTTAAACTTCTGTATCATGAATATTTCCTGAGGATAAACTTCTTCCAGTACTGAGGGTAATATTTCCCTAGGTTCTACAACATTCACATCAATGGTAGAGATGAAAGCAATGTGAGTGCACTGGTTGCCATGTTTATCCAAGTGCAAATGAGCTGAAAAAATGGGCTGTTAGGCACCCACTGACTGCCTTTATGTGTAGGTTCACTCATCTTCCCAGCTCCTTGAGAGGCTTTCCTCCCTGTCATTCTTTCCTTCAGCCAATAACTAAGGAGCACTACTTATGAGTCAGGCAAACTGCTAGGTATTAGGGTACCAGAAGTGAATAAGTCACTTCCTGTGGGTAGGCAGGAAAGGATACAGTGGAGTAAGTGTGAAGACAGAGCTGTGCATAGAATATTATTGGAGCCCAGATAACAGACTCTGAAACCAGGGGCCTGGGAGGTAGACAAGAAGAGGCAACATCTGAGAAATCTGGAATGATGAACCTGGGACAGGTTGCCAGGGGCTGGGATAGGGGGGAGTTGGAGGGAAATGGGAGGTGTCCAGTAATGGTGGGAGGTTTCTTTTGTTAAGACATATTATTCTGGTATTAAATCATTATAATTGTTGCAAAATGCTGTGGTAAACTAAAACCCACTGAATTGTACATTTTAAATAAGTGAATTATATGTTAGGTGAATTTATCTCAATAAAGCTGTTTTTAAAAATGATGAATTGCAGCTAGCTAAGCAAAGAGGATAGAAAGGGTTTCTAGGTATTACAGTTGCACCAACAGGGGCAAAAACAAAGATGTGAAAAAATACAGTGTTTACAAAGTACAAGTAAGCTCAAGGGTAGGAAACTCCCAGGGGGTTAAAGAGCTGAGGCTAAAGACAGCAGGTAAGAGACAGACCCTGGGGTCTTTTGTGTGACCTATTAAGAAGTCTAAATTTGGCCAGACCAGTAGCTCAGGCCTCTAATTCAGCTCTTGGGAGTCTGAGACAGGAGGATCATCAATTCAAGGTAAACCTGGGGCAATTTAGTGAGACCTTCTCAAAATAAAAAATTTCTAAAGGGCTATCCTGAGTTCATTCCCTACTACTGCCAACAACAACAAAAAAGTTTGGGTTTGATTTCTAAAAGAAAGTCTCAGAAGGATGTTAATTAAGTTTACATTTTAACGCTATTAGTACAGTCACTATGGTGAGCCTGGGGTGGGTTAAGGGTAGAAGCAAAGAAGTTGCTTAGAATACATTGCAGTAGTCAATTAGTGGTTATGGTTTCTACTAAGGCAATGGGAAGGGGAAGACGGGAACCAGTGTAGATAGAGACGTAGAGGCCAGATAAGCTTAGAGTGTTATGTTTACATACCATGTAAGACACACCCAAAAGAACATGACCTGTGTCAAACAGCACAGAAAATGTGGGAGCCAGACTTTACCCTGGCACTGTGCTTTCTGGGAGATAATGAATGCACTTTAGCAAAGAGTCTGTGGAGCCACAACAGGGCAGAGCAGTCAGCTAGTCTTTCTTGTAGGAAGGAAATTAAGGAATTAATAGTTGAAATTTAATGGTACAGTACCCGAGGGCTTTCTCAGCAGGACCTGGTCACTCGCATTCAGTATAAAGAGCAACCTTGGACACCTATCTGAGCTGACACAATGGAATTTCCCCCAAAAGAGGTCTAACAGATGTGGATATCCCTGGGTAAGTTCTGGCACTTTGATCCACATGGTCACAATATCCTTCACAGACTCTAGTTTTCAGCATTTGTTAGCCACCCAGAAAAGGGTGGTTACTATACCTTCAGTATTAAAACTGTCATTTTTATCTGCATACTTACCTGAGAATGAAGCCAATGGCTTTGCCAAAATGTGGAAAATTATTAGCCACAAACATATTTGCATGTGAATCAGTTTCCAGGTACTGGCTACAGATCTGAATATAATAGGTTCTTCTGCAGCTTCTTGATCTTTCTCATTATGCTCTGAAACTCTTTCACCTACTCTAGGATAGAAATAAGTGCATATTCGATGTATGCTTTTCTCTATATTCCCTGTATATGTTTAAATGTTCATGTATGTTCACCGTGTTCCTAACCCAGAGAATCAATCTTAAGCTATCTGCAAATAAAGGACTTTACTTCGTCATCAGCATTCAATAAGCATTTTGGAAGTCAATTTTTAATAGTTTAACTACCTCATATTGTGTTGCTGAAAAATGCAAACACTATTCCATACTTTCCCAGAATTCACTGATGGAATGAAATCCAAAGATGGACATTGAGAGATGAGAAAATGTAGACATGTACAGGCAAAAGTAGATTCCTTACAAGCTGAAGGAGCCCCTACATTTATAGCCTAAATAAAAATGTATTTGCATACATACTTTGTCTTTGGATTCTATGAGAAAGATCTGAAAGGGTGTCCTTTGATATGGATTCTAGAGCCAATTCATAGAAGTGTCAAGTAAAAGAAGCAGGAGGAAGTAATGCAAATAGGGTTTGATGAACTGTATGTTCTCTTGGATTGGTAAATTCATGTAGAAAAACTGTCAACATTTCATCCTGAGAGTGAGTGGAAATAGTACCACTGTTTGATATGTTCCATTTTTTCCTTCATTCTGCTTTACTACACATCATTCGCTCTCTGGCAATTTGGAAATGTTTAAGGGGGAATCTTCAGCCACTTGTGTCTCTCATATCTCTCCTCAGAACCACAGCACTGCCTCACTGTTTTCTTTCACCTTTTATTTATACATAGTCCAAATCCACTAATTCTTTTTTTCTCTTATACAGTTCATTTTTCTCCTTTGCTATAAGGTGCATCAAAGAATTTTTAATCTTCTAGGTTCCTTGTCAATCTTATCAACAAAAATAGGATAATTGCTATTTATTGAGTGTCCAAAGTAAGTCAAGAGCATGCTCCCCCCCCCCCCCCCGCCAACAGACTCTCTAGATAGAGGCAGCAAAGTCAGGATTCAAATGTTACATATGTATATTCTTTTTTTGTTTGTTTTCATTTTAGGCCTTTCCTTTTTAAAATAATTTTGCTTCTGGGATTCCTTCCTTTGACAATTTTCTGACAGGATCTGGGGAGAAGGGGGAAAAGTGTGGCAGAGAAAAGAGAAAGGAATAAGAAGGTAAAGACAGATACGAGAGCAGATACACTTCTTTGAGGTTTCTATCTTATTTGATCTTGTTTAAATTAGAGAGTGGTTAGCAAGAGCTTTCTTTCACTCAACAAATCAGCAGGGTAGATACAGAATGCCACGAAACAATGGAAGACAGAGAGGCCAGCATGGCATAGCTAATCTCATGCTGCAGATCTTTTGAGAAGATGGTATTTGTGCCCTGTCTGTCACCTCCCTTAGTTGGTGCCCTTCAGCTATGCAGCACAGTTGCCAAGTTTGACCTGGCATGGTCATGTCTCACTGGTTTTCCAGAATGATTATGCTTGTCCTTGCCCCAGTACTCATCTTTAGCTTCTTGGCTCTGACAGTCTTTCCTGCAGAAATGAACAGGACAAGCCCAAACACGATGGCTAGTAAGGCAAGTAGGCTGATTTAGCTCAGTTTACAGAGATTTCAATATATGAAGAGAAAATGGGTTCCTAGGAGTGAGGAGATTATAATGGGATGTGTGTGGGTAGAGGCTGCTAGTTCCCAAGTAACAATGACAAAGTCAAGTTTCTGGTGTGGGTAGTCAATGACAAAGCAAACAGTCACCAACCAGGCAGAGTTGCCACTAAGCTATGCCATTGTGGATGCCTTTGCCTGATCCCTGAAAACTAAGATACAGCTACATATAAGTTGAGTGCTAGTGGTCACACATGTGGTGATTAAAGAGTTGTCTGGGTAGTGAGTAAGGCAAGTTGTAGTATATTGTTTAGGTTAAAGTTCACTTGATCTGAATGGCACAGCAAAAGAAGGGTCAGCTTGGCATCTGCTTCTCTCCCAACCTGTGATTGGAGACCAAATTGACTTAATGCTCATTCACTTAGTCTTAGCCTTCCTTCCCATTCTAATACCAACATTGATCTCAACTCAAAATTGAGCCCGTCAGTTTTGACTTGATGTCTATTTTGAAATATTGCTCAGTGAAGATAACCCCAGTCTATAAAAAAAGCCATGATAATAATTTCAGATCCCCCTCAATTTCAGTTGTAGTTCTATAGTTACTTTCAAAATTTTATAAAACATGAACTCACATGATTTTCCTTTTAATTCTAAGAGCTGATGGACAGGTACTACTGGTCTTTTAACTAACAAAGATACAGAGATTCGGATAAGGGTATAACTTGCTTAAAAGTTATAAACTCTGCCTCTCCTCTATGGATGGTGGCTTCCAGGATTTGATCACAGAATCCATTTTGAAATTCCTAGGGGAGCGCCCATCACTTATCTACCACTGTGATCTTTTAATGATTCATTTTCTGTCTTGTATTCTCTAGTTCCTTAATGTCTTACAGAGGGACATCTCAATACACAGTTCAGCCACTTCATCATTTTCTCATACTGAGATGCTCTAAGCTTCCCTTCATTCCAGCCCAAAGATAACCTGTTTTCTCATTACATATACAGGGAGTTTTTCTAAAAGTCTACTCAAGTGGAGGCAAGGTGGTTCAAACTTACTTCAGAGCAAGGCCAAGAGACAAATCCTATGGTTTTCACACATCCATTCCAATCAGCCCTTAATGTTTTTGTCCTTCTCCACAGCCCCATCCATCAGGGAAGCAAGAACTGAGAGTCCTGAAACAGTTCTTCAATGATTTGGTCAATGGGTTGCTTTTTGGGGCAAATTCAATCATAGGTTGTGAGATATTGTAGCTTCACAAGATGAAATTTGAATTTTAAATCTATTTTCTACAGAGTCTTGGATGGCATGAATTTGTGAATTCCTTAAAGAAAGGGGAGAACTAAGAGTCTTCCCTGTTGCAAAACAAATTTATGTACCCAATCCTGCAATATTTTGATACAGATGAATTTCCATCAAGAAGAGGACATCTGTAAAGGGGCTGGGAATGCCAAGATTGCTTGCTCAGGCTTGACAATACTGTCAACATTTATTTCCTGTTGAGGTTGTTCTGCTCAGAGCATGTTTATAGTGAAGCAATCCTATATGACCTTGGGAAAGTCAACTTTTATGTGCCTCATTTTCTTCATCTACAGAACTGGGATAATAGTCCCCACTCATAAGGTGTTATAAAGATTAAATTAGGGCTGGAAGTGTGGCTCCAGTGGTAGGGCACCTGTCTAGCAAGCACGAGGCTCTGAGTTTAAACCCTGATACCACCAAAGAAGATAGTAGATGTATAGTGATAATAAGAACTATATAAGTATTTGTAAATAAAAAATTAATTTGCATGTATACTAGCTGCCTAAATAAAACATAAACTTCTTAGTGACAGAGTATTTGTTTTATCATTACTTTCCTTTTTAGCACCTAGCACTACTAGATAGTCCACCAAAACTTTGGAAATTCAATTGCACTGAAACACAAGTCCTTGGCTAAGGCAGGCTGATAGTTGCCTTTTAGGGAGGCCTCACAAATTTCATGCACTGCAGAGTGCTCAATGACCTCTGTTATTGTGCCTACTACAACCATTTCCTAGGGGCTCTCCAATGGTTATAGAAAAGTTGGCTTAGATATAGGGAAGTTCTTCCAGTTAAACTGGACATAACCTACAGGACATAACTTACAATGAATCACATCGGAGGAAGGAGCTAGGGATGTCTTTCCACTGCTCTTTCAAGGGCACCACTTTTCCCTGGAGTGACAATATGGAAACTAATGGAATGCTTAAGACAGAGCACTAGCAACAAAGGCATCAAATTACCTATGGCAGTGTGCTCAATGCAGCACAAACAGAATGATACAGACACCACACCATTCTCTGTCTCCCCTACATCCCTGCTCTAGAGGTGGGGTAAGGGAGAAGAAAGTTGAGAAGCAAGAACCATTCAAAGAGACCTTAGCATTCTCCGGACTGGGCATCCCACACCCTGCTTCAGATCAGTGGGACCCTGCAGAGAATGCACACTGGGAAGTAAAGAGAACTGGGTTCTAGCTCTTGAGTGCTAACTAGTTGTGTGATATTGGGAAGACCCAAGATTCTGAGCCTCTTAGCATTTAGTTTTTCAATCTAAAAAAAAGTTAGGTAATTATCCTTTTCTAACTTAATTTCTAGTGCTATTATGAGGGCCAACTGAGGTGATGAAAATGCTTTGCAAAGTACACAGCATTTAATTCATGTGAAGAATTGTTACCCTGAGCTTCTCTTAGCTGGAAAAGAGAGGTATTTTGTGCCTTTTAACACATTAACCACTAATCATATGTGGCAATTAAACATCCGAAGTATGGCTAGTCAGATTTGAGATATGCTTATTAAGTGTAAAATACAATTTAATTTCAAAGAATGCAAATATCTCAATAATTTCTTACATTAATTACATGTTAAAATAACATTTTGACTATATTGTGAAATAAAATGGACCAAAATTAATTTAGCTTTCTTTTAACTTTTAAAATTGTGGCTACTAAACAATTGAAAATCGCATTCATGGCTTGCATTTCTTGCTCATATTATATTCCTATTGGACAGAGCTGTTCTGTCAGGAAGGTGGGAACAGCCAGATCCCTCTATCTTGGGCAACCTGGAACAGGCTGCTGAGGTTCAGCATAGATAGGTCCCCAGGATATAGTTGTCTCATGGAATCTTGCTGTTTTGTGTCCCTTGATCTCCCATTTTAAAGGCTGTACATTTTGGTAGAGAAGCCATTCTTTCTTGGAAGTTTAGGAACAGGGAAGGTTTGACTTTCAGGAATAGGTGCACATGAGTTGGTGGAAGGGAGACAGAGAACGTTGGGTTGCTACAACAATGACTTACTGTTGAAGAATAGCAAAGTAATTATCACATTACAGTTCTCTGGGCCTACTAGTATGGGTAATTAGCTTCCTTGGGGACTTTTTTTAAAAAAGAAAGAAAAAGAAAAGATTCCTTCCCAGCAACTAGCTATTTTGTCCTCTTAATTCAATTGAATTGGGAAACAGTTACAAAAAGGAGAAATTAACCCTTTAATGTCTGAAATAAACAGAGAAAGACATACTAGAAATGCTTTCCTTTACTTCTGACGTCAGGCTTACTTTTGCCTACCAAAATGGTAAGCACTGGGTTAACCAAAATATGGCACTATATAACTTTTCTTCTAATATTCCATAGGCGTCTCCTGGGTTCAGATTTTATTTGTTTACCACAGTAACCTGGCCTGTTTTAAATACATGTCTAATGTGACTTGGATTTTAAGAGGCCATCAGGTGAGCTCAGGAAGAATGATCTCCTTAAAGGAACAATACATGGAAACAATCAAAATCTGTCCTTACTTAACTAAAATTTAGGGTTTAGAAACAGACATTCCATTTGGGACAAACTCAATACTGGCAGGAGTGTGATTGAACCTGAAGAGAATAAAGTAGAATTTTGATTTATTCATGGGGCAGAACAGGAAAGAGTCAACCTTAGGACTAAGGAATCAAATTATGATGCAAATTTCAGACAAAATCCATCAATTTACAAAACCTCAAGTCAAAATGAACCCAGATATTAACTGAACCATGAACTGGACCAGATATATGCATATTTACATCTAGCAAACTTGTTCAAACCAGAATCAAACCCTATGTATTTTCTAATGAACTAGAACATCAAAACATTCCTTTAACTGAACCAATGTTTCATTTGATTTGAGTCTCAGCTATGGAGGAGCAATTTTGGCTTTTCTTTTCTTTCAGAGGGAAGTGGTTAAAATTTCCTGGAATTGACCTATATTCCACAACCTTTAGTTACTCAGATTGAATGAAGGTATGTGAATCTATTCATAAGTTCCATATCCAAGACAGACTAATATGAGAAGTAAACAAGTTGCTACTAACTACAATGTCCTAAAAAAGAACAGAGAGGTTTGCCCCACCCAACACCATTATTCTTTGGTGAAATGTATACTGCCCTATATAGGTCCCTAGCTAAAAGCTCAGAAAAAGATCTTGATATTTTATGAAATGATTCTTTCTTCTTAAATATCAAACATCTGTAAAAAGAAACTTATGCCAACTGAAAACTACACATTTTCTATAATTTCTTTATTTGATTCTGATCCTGTGAGAGGTATTGTATGGCTCTATAAATTATAAATAACAGGTAATAATAGAAAATATCTATGAAATGAAAATACTGTCTTATCCAGAGTATACCAGGTCTTAGAGAAGGTAAGAAATTTGCCACAATTCACAAAGCTAGGAGGTGGCGTAGCAGGGCATCCTTAAAGACATGTCTCTTTCTCTTCTTCTATATCCTATGCTCCTTCACCTCCTAGCTTGAAGTGGTCCTGAGTCTAAGGTCGGGGTGGAGAGGAGAAAATGGGTATGTCAAATCTCAAACTGTTTTGCCTGAGATCACCTTTGTCCCTATGGAGTGTTTCCTGAGTGGATATCTTGAACTTGATTCTAAACAAACTGCTAAGGAATAGGTATTGTCATGTACATGGATCCTGCTGTCCTTTGGGGATAGCCTAAATGTTCTGAAATTTCCAGGAAGCAATCTAGAATAGGATTTAGCTTCATTTATGTCCTAACTGAAATGAGGTTTTGAATTCTCTACTGAGAATACCACTTTAGATGGTGGTAGGGAACAGGGTTGTGGGTAATTCTGATTATCTTTCAAGTGGGTTCTCTTTCCCCCAAACTTGTTCTCTTTACCTCTTGCATTTGAATAAGTCCTTCTTCCTTTTCTTTAGCAAGGGAGTTCTGAAGGAGGAAGAGCAGATCTTGCATGACTATGTCAGGATTGGCATTTACTATAAGTTTTTCCAACCTGACAAATATTGTCAGGGTCCAAATAGTCTCTTGCTCTATCTCTGGTGAGGTACATATTTTGAAGAAGGGCAATTCTGCAATGGTAGAATTGCAAAAGATAGAATATTGGCTATCAATGATTTGATAAATGTTCAAACAGTGTTTAATTACAGGTGGTTGTGTTCACATGTGCTAGGTAACAAATTGAATACAGTCTGCAAAGAGAATTTATTTGCTTAAAGTTGATACCATCTGAGAATTTCTAACTAATAGATTACATGATGGTTTTTTTTTTTTAAAGTTCACAAATACCTCCCTTGAAGGTATTGGGCCTAATTCCTCTTCCATTGAATGTAGGCTAGACTTAGTGAGTCCTTCTAAAGACACAATAAAGCAGAAGTGACACTGTTGGCTTTGGTGACTATATCATTAAAGGCACTGCATCTTCTTTGTTCATTCTCCTGAATCACTCACTTGAGAGAGAGATCCCATTCAAGCCATCTTGGAAGTAGAGCCTACCACCCCACTTGAGCCTGCAGATAACTATAGCACCTCCTAATGCCCTAACCACAACAAATTGAGAGACTCTGAGCCAGAACCACCCAAATAAGCCACTCCAGAATTCCTGACTCACAGAAACTGTGAGATAACATAAGCTTATTTTAAGCCACTAAGTCTTGTGGTAATTTGTTTCATGGCAAGAAGTAAGGAATACAGTTACAAATTCTCAGAAATAGCTAGTGCTGTTTCTGAAAAGTGATAAGCTAAGCAATTTTGCCAGACTTTATAAATCTTGAACAAATGTTTTAAATTTTTTTTGCAAATCTCTACTTAGACATTTTCCAAATAACTTTATCCTCAATTCAAGAGTTAAAAAAGTGAATCTTTGTAGTTTGAGCAACATGAACTTGCTTGATACATTGATGTGTTCTTCTGCACACTTGAACAAGATGTCATCAAAGAACATATGTTTTTATCCCTTCAGTAAACATTACTTAAATTCTTACTGGGTCTCTAGCACCATGCTGAGTGAAATAGGTGCTTTTGCATATCTATTTATTCAAAAACATTACTTGAGCCATTTACTACTACCCTGGGTCAGGCACTGTGCTCAGCACAGTGTCTTGAGGGGCTCAGTGTTTAGTTGGTGACGTAGACAGATATTACCACAGAAATATGAGTGGCATGCTATGATATTGCAGGGAATGGATAAACTCTCTATGTGAGGTCTTGAAGGATGAATAGGAATTTTCGAACAGAGTGGTGGGTTGGAAGGATGGCATTCCAGGTGTGGGGGAACAGGGTGTGTGAAGACATGGAAGTATGAAATGCCTGGGCTGCCTTTACAAATACATTAGTTTCCTTTGCCTGAGACTAGATGGTTGGTGACAGGCATTCTCCTGCCAGTGTGAGTCAGGCAGGACAGGGTATTTTTTTAGGCGCAGGAATTTTAAAGCCAACAGGCTGCTTAAGCTGCCCCAAATTAAAGGGCCATTGTGCTTCCCTAAAAGCCTCAGGCTAGAATTCGCATGATGAACTCTGAGCTTTGGGAGGACAAATGTGTAAGTCTTCTGGACCACATAATCTTCTTAGCATGAAGTATTCAAATTGCCTATACATGAGTCTACTAAACTTCTAAACTTGGACTTACGTGAATTCTAATTTTTATAACATTTGTTATGAAAAATGGAAGACATTGCCTTTTAGATTAGTGTTTTGGAGGTCCAAGACAAGAGAAAGAGTTTCTGCCACCAGCCACTCAGGAAGAAAAATCAGGAGGATCATGGTTTAAGGAAAGTTACCGAGACCCTCTTTCAATTACTAGCTACAGTTGGGGGCACACACCTGTGGTCCCAGCTCCTCAGGAAGCTGAGTTAGGAGGATCCAGGTTTGAGGCTAGCCAGAGCAAACTTAGTGTAGGACCCTATCTGAAAAAACAAACTACCAGTAGAAAAGACTAGGGGCATGGCTCAAATGGTAGTGCTCTGAGTTCAGTCCTCAGTACTCCACACAAGTTTCTGCCAGAATGTAAATCAACACACGGCTGCCTTCATTAGTGAAATAGTGCTCTGAAAGAAAAGGTCAGGTGATCTAAATGGTTTGCTTAGTAACAGTTAATTTACATTTGGCACAAGCTCCTAATCTCATCACAAACTGACTGATAACAAACAACTTATGTGTTGGCAGTGATCCATAGACCACAATTTTTAGATTACTCACAATCCACTAAATAAAATATTTCATGACAAATCTCTTTGGTGTTTTCAGAACCTAGTCTGTGCTTCTTTTTCTATTGTGAAATGGCACAATTTATCTTGCCTCCCTGTTTTTAAGACTGTATGGGGCACTTGACTCTTTTTGTTATAATATTTAATTAGGTCAGAGTCAAATTTGAAGCTTAAGTGCAACAACTATGTTGATAATTTTTGGGTATCATTCTTGTCCTTGATTCAGATTTTTAATTTCAGGTTTATATTTTGCTTGATCATTTCATTGGGCATGTTTTTTGCCAGATGATGTTGATGATGATGATAATGATGACAACAAGCACGGCAAACAAGCCCGATTTCTGGTCTGCATCCACTTCAGTAGAATGAGAGTTGTGGCTGTGCCTCCATGACTCCAAACAAGTTTTAGTTTCTGAAATGAGGCAATTGGGATTTTTGGAGACACAGTGGAGATCATGAGGAGTTTATTCCTCTGCATGCAGAGGGTATCGGCCACCATAGATGAAGTCAGCATGCACAGTTAGGAGAAGAGCACTCACCGTCTTGGTCGTTACCTGAGTCAGCAGGAGACTTGCTTCGGCGCATAGGGCCAGGGCTCTTGGCTGAACTCTTCTGAGGTGTTGGAGAAGCCTTTGGGCCAGATGTGGCTGATGGGTTTCCCTTCATGACTCGGCATTCTGGGGCAAAAGGACATAGCCAGCTTAGCAGAGTGTAGAACTAAGGCTCTGCATGTTACTAGCCTCAGGAAACTGAACTAACCACCAAAGACTAAAGTGCCTAAGTAGCTCAGGACTATGAGGTAGCTCTTATTTTTCTGAAAAAGCTATGGCTCTGGGGAGGGAGGCACAAGGAAAACTTTCAAAAGTCACCTGGGCTAACTAACCTAAGTGTTTAAGTCCCTGGACTAGGGAACAAGGGAAGTTCAGAAGCAGTTAAAGTAGGTCAAGCCATGCCTGAGAATAGGCACAAGTGGATATAATGTTTAATTAATTTTCTTGGAGTAGATTCCTCTCTCAGAGGTTGCAGCTACTTAATTGCAACATCCACAAGTAATTTAAAGGACAGGAAGCTATCACTTGTTGTCTATTATGTGCCACACGTTATAATAGGCACATTATGAATGTCATGTCCTATACCAGTAAGCATTTCCATCACCACCATCTTGCATTTATAGAACTCTTTTCAAGTTTCAATGCATGTTATAATCCCTTATGCTTGCTTAATAAATAAATGGGCCAGCAATGACTCTGCCACTCATAACTTGGGAACCCTCCTGGGTTTGTAGGAGAATATGCCAAATGTTCCTGCATTTGCTTCATCCCTAGTTTAACATATTTAGAGCACTCTTTTTATGCAGATCACTCAGCATCTCCAGATATGATAATTTGGGGGCACTGATACTACTAATTTATTAGGAGGATCATTTTACTCACTTGCTGATGAGAGTTCTAAAACCTTAAGCTTCTTGCTTAGGGCCCCCAAACAAGAAATAAATTTATGAAGGACTAGAAGCTAAGTCTCCTGTGACCCAATCTAGTGTTCTTTCCACTACAGATTTCCCCAAACTTGTGATATGATATGAAAAGCAGAATTAAACAGCTGGATAAAGGATAATCTTTTCTTTAGACACCTCCTTTTTGTCCCCTATTTCAAAGTACACTGCAATATAAATGAACCAGAAAGATTAGGGGAGCTATTTTTGGTAAATTGAGCTTTTTAGGAAAGTGAATTGAGTGGAAAGATCATTTTTTATTTGTTTTCCTTCTTATTTTGGTTGATTAATTTTAGTAATCTCTGTCCAAACACAGAGATACGGAAGGCATAGGAATTTGGACACAGCCTGGATTTGTTTAGATATTTTATGGACATTTCCCTCTTCTCAAAGGAAAAATAGCAGAAATATCACCTTTTTTTTTTTTTTCATTTTTCTTTTATTATTCATATGTGCATACAAGGCTTGGTTCATTTCTCCCCCCTGCCCCCACCCCCTCCCTTACCACCCACTCCACCCCCTCCCGCTCCCCCCCTCAATACCCAGCAGAAACTATTTTGCCCTTATCTCTAATTTTGTTGTAGAGAGAGTATAAGCAATAATAGGAAGGAACAAGGGGTTTTGCTGGTTGAGATAAGGATAGCTATACAGGGCATTGACTCACATTGATTTCCTGTGTGTGGGTGTTACCTTCTAGGTTAATTCTTTTTGATCTAACCTTTTCTCTAGTTCCTGGTCCCCTTTTCCTATTGGCCTCAGGAAATATCACCTTTTTAAGGGTTCTTGTCACTTAAGTTGCCTGTAGATAATATAAGTAAAACTCCCCTTGTTTTTCTCACATTTTACTCTCCCTAAATGGGAAACATGTTTTTAACGTGTCTTTCTATCAGTATTACTATACCTAACACTGTTGTGTTAGCTAACTCACCTTCGACTTAACACCTGGAGCTTAAACGCAAGTAAAGGGAGATAGATACACAGATGTTCACATCCTTCCTGACATTAACAATCCTCTGGAATCCTGAATCACAAAGGAGGGAGAATGGGGCAGCAAGCCCAAAGGTGGGAAAAGGGTTTGACACTAAGAACACAGTGGAAAATCTTTCTAAAATGGAGCCATTGACATGGGCCAAATAGCTGGAGGATAGTAACTAGAAAAATGTGTATGTACGATATCAAGGTCCTGAGTCCAAGTGTTCCCTCCTGTTCTGATGGTGCCTATTAGTTCATGTGATACAATATGTGGTTCAAGAAATATGGCCCCTATTGGGGAAGATGGTGAGTTTTATTGAGCTTGATGGCTAGGCTTCTGGGACATCCAGAGACTCTTGTACACAAATATACAGGGAAAGACTAATGGCCCTTGAGGGGCCATTCTTGGATGTTCCTTAGGCCTCATAAATCCATGGAAATTCTATGGGAGAGAAGGGAGAATAATAGGGTTATAAAGCACAGTGGTTGTGCTTACCATTTTCATCCAAAGAAAAGTCATCCTGAGCATAGCGAAATTTTTCTGGACCACAGGCAATAAACACATCGTCATCACCAAAAAAATCATGAAGACAGGTTACCTATGGGAAAGCAGAAACACTGGATTGGCATTTGATATTCCTTTGACAATGAACCTCATACCATGTTGGTAGGAGGGAAAGCTTCACATCATTCCCAGCTCCTGGGGATCTCCTTTTTTCTCAAAACACCTACCACACTCATAATTTGCACCCTGACCCCTAGTGGGTGAAGACAGAAGCACCACTGTCTTTCCATGTTTCATATTTTGTAGTCTTGTCCCCATGGCATCCAGAGTAAGACTGACAAAGAAGGACAGGAATATAAAACAAATTAGGTTAAGGGGAGGGTTCCAGTGGGAGGGGCCGGGTAAAGGAGGGTGAATACAGTTGATGTATTTTCTACACATGTAGGAATACGGAACGTTGAATCCTGTCAAAGTCATTTTAAGAAGGGGGACTGGGAAGAATAATGGAGGGGATGAATCAGGGGTACACTGCACACACACACACACACACACACACACACACATATGAAAATGTCATGAAGAAACCCCTTGTATACAACTATTATGTACTGATAAAAATGTTCTTTAAAAGACTAAGATTAAGGACATGTACAAATGGAATGGCTCCCTCTGAAGAAAATTCAGCCTGAAGATGGCCCTATAAATGTCACCTTTCCTCAGAATCTCAAAGAAAGTATACTCCTGGCCCAACTCAGGGGTCAGGGGTCTAGGCTAAGGCAGATGAGATTTTTCTGCAGCTTATGGTAGATAGACTCTGTAGGTGACCCAGAGATGGAAATTCCTCTTTGTGTGCATAAGTTCTAAAAGAAGTAACCCATTTCTCAACATCTTTGGACACAAAAAAAATTGGAATTTTGCTAAGAATACCTGCTAGTTGGCCAAAAACACCATTCCACATTGAAATCCCAGGAGTGGAAAATTATACTGACCACTTGAAAGCTCATCAGGAGCAATGGGACCCATGGGCTTGAAGCTTTCCTAGTAAAGCCATGTTCCCAGGACCCTTCCTGCCCTGTAGTGCCTTATGCATTGCTTTTTCTTTATAATAGAGATAGCCTCTCCAGCCCCCTTTCTGCACAAAGAAATGAGGGTCCCTGGGAAAGTATGCTGCTCCCTGCCGTCTGCCCACTTGTCAGCTTTCCTAATTACATCTGATAATTAGTCCAGCACATCAGGGAAACCCCAGGAGAAACCATAGAGTCAAAAACATGCTTATCCAACTCTTTAGCTTGTAAGTGTTCAAAGCTTTTAATTGTTCTAAGCTTCTTATTCAACCTGCCAACAATGTATTGCCAAAGGGACACTGCTCACAAACTAACAACAGCTTGTTGGGTACAGACAGCAATATATGTTGCATTGTAAAAATGTTTATATTAATAACATCACCCCCACCCAAGGTCTATTCAACCGTTATCCCCAGCCAAGATGACTGTGAGCCTTGCAGAAATGGAAAGATGCTTGAAGATTATCTCCATTGTTTCAGACTCCCCATCATCTATGAGATACCAAGATAAGAGGGGGTGAAGACTTAGAAGACTGCCAGGGTCACTCCTATTAAGTTTCTCACCAGTTCTAAGTTCCAACTTCATCAAATGGACCAACACCCTTCTTCAGTCCACTTGTCCCTCACTCATTCATTCTACATTCATGTAATGACAGAGTTACCACTGATTGAATGCTTACTCTATGACAAGCACTCCACTGAAGACTTCCAAATCTGTCATCACATTTTAGCCTCACAAAACCCCTAGAAGTTGGTACTACTGTCACCACTATTCTAGATGGGAAATCTGAGACCCAGAGACAATAAGTAAATTACACAGGTGGAAAGCAATGAATCCAAATAAGCAAAGATCTGACTTTAAAGCCTGTGCTTTTAACCACTCAGCAGTACAAAAAATTTACATATAGTTTGTGCATCAGAGATGGAGATGAATAAGACTCAGACCGTGACTTCATCACAGTATGAAGGAGTGAGATACATTGAAACAGGGCATTTCAATTTAGTGTCAAGGATTGGAGAATCTTTAGGTGCTGCAGAAGTTATTGATTACCACAGCCAAGTGACCCAATCCCTGGCTGACTCTGTACACTCAACAGGCATCCTGCATATTGTCTGGCTGTCAAATCCAGTAACGGAGCTCTGAGCCTTGCTCTAGATTTCCTGCCAATATCTTGGATCTTTCTCATGATCTGGAGCCTCTAACTTTAATAAACCAAGTGGGTCTGCATTTTTTTACCCCTTGCTACCTCCCTAACTCTGAAGGCCTCTGCCTTGTCTTCTTGTTTGAGGCTGCCCTTGACCCTGGCTATCTGCCTTTGTTTTTGCTCATGAATTAGGGAAGCCTCACCCTTGAATTTCCCTCTGCTAGTGGTCTCTAGGAATCAGCATTTTCTTTTAAGACCTGCCTGTGCCTTCAAGAGTACTCATGTGAGCCTCCCTACTGGACTACAGGGTTTTGAATGGAAATGCCAAGCTTATCCCTCCCTCTGAATCTTCCCATGGATCCTGATAGGGAGTTTCTGAAATATTAAGAATCAAGCCAAGTCTATTTCTGCTTCAGCTGTATGCAAAGAAGATAAGAAGGATTAACATTCAGAGCCTTTATTTAGCTACAAAAAACAGTAATAAGAAAGAAGAACTCAACTTTGGGAGACAATAGTAATCAGAAGCTTTGAAAGGCAACAAAACACAAATTTACAAATAAGAAAGGAGAAATGACTGTGAATTCAGAACTTATGCTAATTAGTCTGAAAATTTAGATGAAAAAAATGGATGACTTTTACATTTCAATCATATGCCAAGATATGCTACTGTGGAACCACAGACTTACAGATTGGTAAAATGGTGCTGTTACAATGATCCATTCTCTGTCAACCCCCACCTTCTCCACTCCAACCCAGGGTTTGCAAAAAGCTTTTGGATAGCCCCTCCTTTTGGGAGCTTCTGAGAAAGGCAAAGTCCTCTGTGCTTCTGATGAACTCACAATGGTGGCTGGCTTCAAAACATATTAATGTTGTAATCCAGCTGTTGAGCATCAGGTTTCTTGTGTGATCCTGCCCCATATTTTACAGGCTCCCAAGTGTAGCCATATTCATATTGTGTATGTGGATATCCAGCTTTCTCAAATACCTTGGATATTGAGACACAGCAGCTCCCATCTTTGTTACAGGGTTGGAAAATAGAACACTCTCTATCTTAAATATGAGGATCCTAAGGCACAAAATTCCCTGAGGATACACAGCTGGCTCATGGTAGAGGTGGGACTAGCACTCAGGTGTCCTGCTTCAATTCAGAACTAAATAATTAAGTTGCCTGAGAGAACATGCCTTCCTAAAGCCCTGACTTAAAAGGCTTATACATAGCCTAGACAGGAGGGTTTCCATTTGTTCTATTCAGTGCCTAATATGCATTAGAATATTTTATTGTTTTGAAAAAAGAAGTTTCTTTATTAATCATATTTTTAATTCATGGACAAGAAAATTCCATTTCATTACTAGTAACTGATTATATAGTGGAGAAGAAGGACAAAGAGAAATAAAGGAGGAAGAAGGAAAAGGAGAAGGAGGAGGAGAAGAATGGAGTATAAGAAATCATTCTCAAATGAAACTCATTAAATGACTCCTTAAAATTACATGGAGGTAATGTTGACACCAAGTACACCTTGGCTTATATTATAAATGTGTGATTTTTCAAATTAGCTTTCTGAGATAAAATTTCCATCAGGAGGTGACAACAAAAGTAGTAAATATAATAACCATTATGATATCATTTATAGCATCCTCAGAGAGCAAAGGTTTTGCTGACATCAGCTTCATTGTCATACTTGGGTATTTAAGGCAGAGAAGAGAGCACAAAAGCACGACATTCATCTTTATAATTAATCAACTGCCAGCAGAAAATCAATAAAATCAACTCACATTAACATTGAGCCATTAACTTAATACTCTGTCTTAAAAAATAGCAAGTGTGGGGGAAGGGAAGCCAGCTTGTTGAGCATTAGTGTGAACAATACATTACATGGAAGGCCCAGGGTCTTAAATGTCAAAATATGAATAGATAAATGGAGACAACAAATCAGTGTGTGGGAGAAGTTTGAGTCTATTAACAGTAAATGGAAAATTCACTCTGTGACTTGATTTAAGCTTGATTAGATTCTCCAACACATATTACACATACTGGCAGTTTGTTCTTGTACGTACCTGTTGCTAGTAGATTCTACATTTCACTTACTTAATTATTCAGAAATGTTACTTAAGGAAGTAGGGTCTGCCTTGTAAATTAAATCTGTGAGACTCACATTCAGCATGCAAAGTATTTTTACTGAAAGTTCAATTCAACCAGTATTGATCATTAAGCACTTACTGGGGCAAAGGTACTATGTGAGAGATACAGAAAAGTACAATAAAGGATTCTTATCTTCAAAGAGTTGACAACATAATATGCAAGTTAGGACAACACAAATAATTAAAATACAAGGCAGGTTGTTGTTACCACTATTGCAGAAGCACAAGAAGCAAGGGGGAAGCACAAATGACAAGAATAATTCTAATAATGAAAACTGGGGAAGACCTCACAGAGAAGATGACACAAAAACAGTCTGAATGAGTGGATGAGAGTCAAGCTGATGGAGACAGGTATTCCAGGCAGAGGTAACTGCATGAACAAAGGCAGAAAGGCAGAAATGCACCTTTTTCATAATAGTCCAAGAAAAAAAGAGCTGCATCTTATTGGTTATAGTAACAGAGATCTGACTCTCCAAAGCTGGGCACAGCACAATTGCCCAGACCCATCTGCCAACCTTCCACCAGATGAAACATACAATTTGCCTACTGGTAGAATTCAGGGTGAAAAGCAGGGCAAAGAGTCTACAGGGAGGGGTGGCCCCAGTGGTGAAGAGGGAACCCCTGTGGCAAGGAAGACAAACCACACTGATTCCTCAGTCTTGCCAACAAATGTTCTGGCTATAGAGAATGGTTGGCAAGCTTTGGAAAGTAAGTTAATGAAATATTCAGTAAACTTACAGATGAGGCTTTTTCTAAAAGTTACTGCCATTCTCATTCTGGAACATTTCCTGCCTGCCAGCTTCGGACTGGCTCCAATGAGTTTGGCACCGAGTTGCCTTGGTGAATTGTATGGTGTTTCTAAGATGACCCTGGCTTTATTATCAAACTCATTTTCTTGGAATTATCTTACAGTTTTGCTTGTGGGTTTTTCATGAAAACAATTTTTCCTGGGCAAGCAGCTCCTTAGTTCTGCAGTGGTTTTTTTTCAGCACAGGTCTCTTCATTCAACATCTTAAGCTTTCCTAAAATCTCTGCTGAAATCATAACAATGCCACTTGCATTTCTATAATATTTTTACTGTTTTCAAAACCCTGGTCACACTGGCCTTCTTTCAGTTTCTCAAATGCATCAAGACCTTCAGGGTTTTCTTCCTAGATATTCCTATCTATGACTAGATTTTCTTCACAATTAAACCTAAAGTATCACAAATTTAAGTTTGATCAAGTGTGAACTTACCTGTCATTATTCTGTCTCTTTTTAACCACACAAATTAGGTATTATTATTTAAATTATTGTATACACTAAATATTATTTAGAGTTGCCTACATATTTACTAGTTTATTTTCTCAATATTTCTTATTACATCTCAGGCCTATCTTTTGGGGTCATTTTAAAATTATACACATGTTGGACTCTCCCATTCTATCTTCCATGTCTCTTAATCTTGCTTTCATATTTTCCAACTTGTTATCTTTTGGTGCTGCATTCTGGAAAGTATCTTGAAATTTGCAGTATGGTCTTTAACTCTTTAAATGTTTTTAATTTGTTTTCTTAACACTCTCATTAAACTTTACATTTTAGCAATCATATTATACAACTATATAACTTAAATTTAGCTTTTCCCAAATTTTTCTAGTCATAGGTGATAGTTTATTTTCCATATTCCATTTTTATTCCACATTTTGTTTCTTTAAACAATCTGTAATAAGATTGTTTTTGTCCTGTAATATTTGAAGTGCTTGGAACTCCACACAAGTTGTTTCTGCTAATTCTCCCTCATGGGAGTTTGTCTCCTTAGTAATTTTTTTATTGTGAGCTTACATTTGTTTGAACTAACTCCTTGGGAATACTAGGATATACCCCCAAAATTTGGGCACTAACAATATAATACCACTATAATTTTTCTGCTATGGTTTCCCTTGCCACATAAAAATTGAGCTTTAGATTTGTTTAAAGGCAAACATTAGGTTGCAAACTCTCAAGAATGTGCTTTAGGAGAGGCAGACACAGTAGCAGCAAGAAGTGGTATTATTTATTTTGTTTTCCACCTATATGACAGAGACAAACAAAATTAATAGTAGGGTTTTTTTTGTTGTTGTTTTATGGCCCTTTGTTTTCACCTACCATTTCATTAAGATATATCCCTTTTTAAGAATCCTGGCTTAATAAAGGGTTTATAGGTTCACATTTCTCACTTTTCAAAGACTTTGTATGCCTTGCATCTTAATTAATATCCAAAGAACTGGGTTCCAGTTATGGGGTTTGCTCTTGTTTCAGCTTCTGATTCCTTTCCTTTCTCCCATCTTTCTTTTCTGCAAGTGTAGGAAATCATTTAAAAATGTTTCCTTATAAAGTAGACCTAGAATTATATCACTCGCCAATTCTACTTGCAGAAAACAATTGAAAATAGGATCAAATACATTTTTGTATGTCAGTGTTCATTGCAGAATAATTCACAAAAGCCTAAAGTAAGAAACAACCAAGTGTCCCTCAACAGATGAATGGATAAACAAAAAATGAAGTATAGCCATACATTAGAATATTACTTAGCCACAAAAGGAATGCAGTTCTGATATGTACTATAACATGGAACAGAAAAACATTATATTATGTGAAATAAGCCAGAAACAAAAGGACAAATATTGTATGATTTCACTCTCATGAAATATTTTGAATGGAAAATTTAATAGATACAGACTAGAGGTTACCAGAGAATAGGGGAGGAAGGTATAGGGAATTACTATTTAATGGCTATAGAGTTTTCACTTGGGTTGTCGAAAAGGTTCTGGAACTAGGTATTTGTTGAACAGTTTTGTGGATGTAATTAGTGCTGATGGATTATACATATAAAATCATTAAATGGTAACTTTTATGTTACAATATTTTATCAAATTTAGAACACTAATAATGTAACACATCAAAAACACTTATTATATACTTTTAATTCATTTATTCATATGTACATACATTGTTTGGGTTATTTCTCCCCCCTGCCCTGCACCCACTCCCTCTCCACCCCACCCCCTTGCTTCCTGGCAGAACCTGTTCTGCCCTGTTCTCCAATTTTGTTGAAGAGAAGACATAAGCAATAATAAGAAAGACATAGCAAAAAATACTTATTATATATTTTAAATGGTTGAATTGTGCAATGTGTGAATCATATATAAATAAAGCTGTTAGAAAAGTAGAAGTGCAAAAATGTTTATTATAAATTATCTTTGGTTATGCTGTATTGTAGCAAGAATGCTTTTTAGAACAGTAGGTCTGCTACATTATAGAAGCAGAAGTCAAATTTCACCTATTCAGGGAGATCTTTCCTATTGCCCAATCTAAACTAGAACTAACACTACCATGAAAATAGAAGCTCTATGAGAGTAAAGACCTCATCTGTAAACTTTTACACTAAGTTCAAGTGGAAAAGATCACATACTTAAAATATCATGAATAATTTTAAGTCTAAAATTAATTAAATCTTAGATTCAAATTAAGAGCATTGCACTATAACAGTTATCTCTAAACTACTAAAGATCCTATGTTCTGCATCATATGGAAGAGAAAGTCATAAGGGATGAAGATTGACTTGTTTACTAAATTCTTGATCTATTTTTTTCTAATCATGTTTAAAAACAAAACAACCCTTTCCTTGATTCAAGACTGTTTCTTTAAGACCTCAAACTCTCAACAGTTTTTTGTACTCTCTCTCCCTTTCACCCATTTCTTGATTACACTAACCATATCTCTAATTTCTTTTGTCTTTTGTCTTGCCTCATCAAAGTTAGCATTAGTGTGTGACCCATTGCATGGCCTTAGAAAATAATATTGATGATTGTGGAGGGAGGCATTGATTTCCTCTTCCCACTATATGTGTCATCTGGAATTCCTAGCTCCTCTGTAACCAGTTTATCTATGGCAAGTCATATTGAGGCTGACTCCCTCTGATCCTCCAGCACTAGAGCACATGAGGTCTGTCTTCATCCTTGACAGGTGAAGAGTGACTGGTCCTCAAAAAAATCTTTTCATAGGTCTCTGTGTACCATAAGAACTCTAGGAATATATTGTGTTTCTGTCAACCAATCCTTCCACTGGTCTTTAGCCTTAGAGTCAATAATGACTCCCTTCACCCCATTCTGGAATTTCCCCCAGACAACAGAATTAGACTGAAATCTGGAAATTCAGTTATCAGTGAGATATTGCCCTTCAAATTTATCCTTTTCAACCATTAAAATAGTTTATCTTTCAATGGTGAAGAGACATAATGACCCTACATAGGTTTTGCTGTTTTACATTTGTCAGGAGCTCTTATTTCCATTACCTCATTTGGTTCATTAGCCTCGTTTTTAATAAATGAAGAATAAAAGCCCATTAAGGTTAAGTGATTTGTACAGGTTACATTGCTAGTTAGTGACAAAGCTGATATTAGACTTAAAAATAGCTTATTTCATTCTGACACATAGAGTACCTAAAGTATTCAGTAAAAGTCATTATATGCTAGACAGGGAAAACCTGGATAAGGAAATACAGTGGGAGAATCTGGGTAGCATGCAGATACCACTGGTTTGAGAAAGACTGGGCGTATAGAGAAGAGATAGGAAGAAGTAAGACTTTTTACCCTATTTTACCAGTTACTGGTTGTGATTTAATAACCTGAACTTAGGCAGTACCAGTCCCCTTGGAAGCCTGGCAATATCCCTCAATACTTAAGGGTGTTTTTTCCTTAGTTTTCCTTTGCCATTTTTCCAAGAATCTATGTCAGCTCCCACTGGAGACCTCTCAGGGTTGAGAACAGCTGCAGAGGCGCTCGAGTTGGGCTGCTGAGTCCATGCCCAGGACTGACACCTGCCCTTCCACAAGGCCCTGGGGACAAGTTGGCTCAGAGAAACAGGGACGAGACAGAACTCCATTCATCAGAGAGAACTGGGGTGGAAAAACCCTGCTTGATCTCTTGGCACCATTAAGCTCTAACATTGGCCCCAGGCCTCACACAATTCCAGATTCTGTTCAGTAAGATCAATTAAAATAAGAGAGTATGTTTGTAGGACCTATTGCAGTTATCTAGTATTTGAAACAGTTATCTGACATCTGCTATGTACAAAGCATGCTGGGGGTATGGTTTTAGAATTCAGAGGAGAAGAAAAGGTTTGTTTTAAAAAAGAAAAGTTCTACCTACATTCAAAGTTAAAACTTGCTACTGACTCATGGCTTTCTCTCAGCCTCAGCATCCTTTGCTATGAGGTAAGGATACTGGTCTAGAATCTTTTGAGTTTTATGTCTTTTTGATGTCACAAGCCCTTTGGAGAATTTGATGAAAGATATGGATCTTCCTAGAAAATTGCATGTGTGCACAAATAGCTAAGTTTCCATACAATCTAAAGGGTTTAAGAATTGCCCTGAAGCCCATCTATAGATCCTTAGTTAAGATATTCTAGTATAGTTGGTTTCTGAGGTCTCTTCTAGCTCTGACAGCCTATGAAACATTCCAGGTTGGACACAGTTAATGAGCAGAGACACTCAGGCCAGAAAGTTGGCAGCTGTCATGGAATCCCAGAGGCTTAACTGTACCCCCCTTCCCAGGCTTCCTAAAACTCCAGTCCAAAGGAAGCAAAAGGATGTAAGCTCATTCTCTGCAAACCGAGTCCAAGGGAAGCAAAGGAGTGCAAACTGATTTACAGCAAAGCAGACCTTTGAGTATGCCTCAGACCATTGCCTCACAGGTTGCTGGAATTTAGCAAGAATACTAACTTTGTGGAAGAGAATAGGCACGAGAGTCATGGCCTCTAAATGTACCTCATGTTTAATTGGGATTAGGACAAAAAGCATGACTGCTCAATTGGTACGGGACATACAGCTCTATTGTAAATGTTCTGAAATGGTGACTTAGGTGCTAATTCTCAACATGGACAAAACACTAATGGCCATTGACCTGTTGCATGTCTTTATATGATATCTTCTCTTTGGATATTTGTATATTTTAGTACCAAAAAGGTCAGGGGAAAAGCAAAGAAAGGTTTGATAGGTGTATCAGTTGGGGTTCTCAGTAGAAAATATACGATCCTCTCAAAGTGGGTAAATTGAGTAGAGTTTAATAAGGGGGTTTGATTATAAAAGTACAGGTAGGGTATAGAGAAATCACAGGAGATACTGTAGTACCCCAGGAATAGCAATAGTGGGGACCATTACCAGCCTTAGACCTCAAGGAGAGAGAATAACAATTATATGGAAAGGGCTCCATAATAGGAACTGTGATTATTAGTCAAGCCAGTAATCTCTCAGGCAGGATGCCAGGAAATAGCCTAATCTCACTTTTCCTCCCTGCCGGTGTTCTCACTTGTGCAAACACAACTGGAATCCAGAAGAAAAGGGAGCCTGTAGATAAGGGTTGGCTTCAGGGGGCACACAGTAGGGTGGAATAGGGTAGAGAGTAGAGCACAGATCTGGAGAGGAAGGCCTGGAGAGTATATGTACCCTTGTATTCAAGAGGAAAGAACTGTGATTACAGCCTGGAATGTAGAAGAGGTGTAAAGCAATTAAGCAGGAACAATAATAATATCAATTTTCATTTGTAAAAGCCTTTACACATTTCATGCTATTTTTACCCAATTGTGTCATCTGAGATATATTTTCTATGTAGGCAAACAGGATAAAGAAAAGTGAGGTTCTGCCAAGGTTACATGATTTTCAAGATATAATGACTATAAAAAAGAAGAACAAAGACTAGAACTTGGGTTTGGACATCTGGTCCTAGGGCCATTTCATTATATCCTATTGTTTCTTCCATCATGTTTCAATCCACAAAGTTATTTTGACAGGTCTTCAGAGGACTCCTGCTTCTTTAGATAGACGTGAAAATCTACTCTAGGGCAACAAGGTGGGGACAAGTACCTAGACTTCTTCCTTATATTTCTAGGAAAGTGTCAATATGCTGTGTTGTGACAGAACAGGATAAGGAGCAAGAGGGATAGTGAGTACAATATTCTTTACACTACTTTACAGAGAGAACTTAGATCCAGTTGTTGCTAAACTGCCTTAGTCAAGGTTTTGTATCCTTTCTTCCACTTCTTTTCCTGGGATTTGTGTGTTCCATTTAATGAGCAATATACTTCCAGTGTAAAGGATATAGTTGAATCAAAGTAGGAGAAGAAATGGAAATGAAGAAATGACAAACTCGAGGTAAGCAATGAGACAGCATAATCAAACCCAACAAATGCTGTTTCAGAAAGGGAGGAGGTATAGGAATATAATGGGGAGGGTATATTTGTTCAAAGTATACTACATGCATTTATGGAATTATCACAATGAAATGCCCTCCTATTATTAATGTATGCTAATTCAAAAATAAATCTTTAAAAAAAGAAAATAGAAACAATATATATATTTTAGAATTCAGTTGCAAAATGTAAAAAGTATTTTCATATTTGTTTCAGTTTGCATGTTAATCTATTGCATGTTTGAAAATAAAAACCATGAGCAGATCTACCCTTGAGTTTGTACCGAAGTGGGATTTGGGGAAAATCCTGAGAGTTCAATAATCTTTGGAACTTCAGTAGCACCTAATAGAAACAATGATCTAGGTACCAAATATGAAATAACATTTGAGAAAATGAAATTGTAGATGCCTATACCTGCAATGTTAGACTCTCTACTTGGCAGATAATTTAGAAGTTGATGAATTCTAGAAGGCTCAAGATTGATAAGCTCTCACAATTCACAACTTCTAGAGTGCTGGTTCTCAATCAAGGGCCATTTTGCTTCTCTTCAACATACCCCTCTCAAGGGACATTGTGTGATATCTGAAGTATTTTTGGTTGTAACAACTTGGGGGAGGAGTGCTACTTGACATTTTATGGGCAGAGGCCAGGGGTGCTGGTAAATGCCCCACAACACACAGTGTAGCTCCTTATAACAAAGAAGTTTCTCGACCAAAATATTAATAATAACAAGGTTGAGAAGTTCTGCTCTAGGGCATTGGTGACCATTAAGATATTTACCTAAGCTCTGGCCACCACACTCTACCCTCCACACATCTAAAGATGACTTACTTGCTCCCAACTGTGGATTCCAGGCCACTCCTTGAATCATCTCCATCTCAACAATTTATCTCATTTTACAGGGTGCTTTTATTATTCCTATTGTCCATCACTATGTACTTTTTGACCCTTAGCCTTGTGTTAACCTGAATAGACGTTTACTTCCTAGTTTCTAACTGCTTGTCTGGTTAATGACTCAGCCTACCTCGACCTCTAGTTTTTGCAAGCTCTTCTAGTCATGGCATCCTTCCCAGGCTGTGAGGTTCAACTTCCTCCATGATTCCAGTACAACACTGCTTTACTCATTCCATTCTGGGACAGCAAAAAAGGGTTGGGGCTGGTAATTACACTGGACCTGCTGCCTCTTGAGCCTCTGTGAGGAAGGTGCCAGCACCAGGAAAGAAATGAGTCAATGAATTATGAACTACCAAGTGGTACTAGAGGTCTTCCTGCTGTGACTGGCAAAGAAAAAGTCAAAGAGAGAAGGAGGGAGGGAGGGAAAGAGAGAGAGAGAGAGTGAGAGAGCGAGAGAGGGAGAGAGAGAGAAGGAAGAAGAAGAAGAAGAAGAAGAAGAAGAAGAAGAAGAAGAAGAAGAAGAAGAAGAAGAAGAAGAAGAAGAAGAAAGAAGGAAGGAAGAGGGAAGGAAGAAGGAAGAAAAAGAAAGAAGAAGAAGAAGGAAGAGGAGGAGGAGGAGGAGGAGGAGAAGGAACCAGAGAGCCAGAGAGAATGCATATGTATCCTGGGGCAACAAATTTCAGAAGGCTTCTGTGTCAGAAAAGACAAAATGTTGTCCTACACAATGGTGTTTTAGAGTCAGTTAAGCTTAAATTTTATATTTGAAGCAGAAAGCTGAGGATAAATCAAAACCCCACAGTTGAGACAATGTCTGGCTTAGCATTCTCAAGTGTCAGCCTCCTATTCCTAGAAAGAGGTATGAAGAAGGAATTTGAAGCAACAACAAAAAGTTTGACCATGAAGGCAGTAGACCTAACTGCTATTTTCCTAATAAACTTCCATGTCTGAATTTTGCCACTTGGGTGGTTCTGGGGAAAGGGACTAGCTTCTGGCCCTGGTTCAGTCACACACTGTTGTGTGATCATGTACAAGTCATTTAAATACTACTTTGACTGCCTCATAGTGTGTTTTTCAGATTAGAACAGAAAGAGATAGTGCATATAAGAGTGCTCTGCAAATCCTCAGTGTTATATGCATACAAATCATTATAGTTACATTGCAAAAGGCATGTGACCTGAGGGAAAATGAAGGTAAATAAGGCAAGACCAAGAAAAAGCTGCTAAAGTGCTGCTTTGTGAGAGAGAGAGAGAGAGAGAGAGAAATCCACTTTATTTTTCTCTGTTCTTAAGAAGCACCTGACATTCATATTCCAGACATAGCAATACTTATCTTTTTATTATTATTTTATAAAATCTCTTCAATAATTACCAACATGCTCCAGAATCAATCTTGTAGTCAATAAATTTGTCTCCATTCCCCTACTGAATAAATTTCATTTAGTGCTCATGATAATTCATCCACGTAGGGTAACTATTAGGGGTTTAGGAAAGAATAAAACATGGCTCCTATTCTCAAAGAGTTGTTGTCTAGTGGAAATTTCTCATTTGAGTTGCTTCTGTTACAATTTAATTTTCTTGTTGCATCTAACCTACATTTAATGTTCCAAAAATTTGACTTTTGAAACTTGTTTATACAATCATCCAAACTGCTTGGCTATTCCAAGTTTTGACTCATACATACCAATTGTTTTCTGATCCTGTTAAGATTGTGTACTTACACAATTAAATTTGTCTTCATTAAGAATGGAGGGGAGTCCAAGTCTGATATATTGGCAATGAACAACAACTGGCTGCTGGGAAATGTTGAGTTGACTGAATATTTTTGATAAACTAATTCAGGCTAGAGTGCTCAGTTGTAGCACCTCTCTAGTTATTCCCCCAACCTTGGGCAAGATATAGATGTTTAGCGTGGACCAGAACTAGATCTGAAGGAATAAAGCTCTAAATAACTCTAGTAGCAGACATCTCATATTCCTTCAAGTCTGGTGAAAGATATTGAGGATCTATGATGGTCCTTCAAATCATCCTCTGCATATAAGTCATCTTTAGAGCTCTGTTTTCACCTTTTAGCTCATCTCCCATTAGGGCAATCACTTTTTTAATGAGCCAAATTGTTTCAAGTTTAGCCAAAAGTCAGGAAGGAACTAAGGCTGATGTCTGCTAAAAGAAAGTTTCTGTGACAACCCTCAAAGAGGCCTGAGGACAAAATGCTTCTCTGAAGACATCTGGGATGAACAGCGAGTGAAAGTTCTGTATTTCAACCCCCTCACAAATAGGCCTTTCTTTTTACCCTTCAAATACATTCCACCTACCCCAGAGAGACTCAGAACTAGTGGCCAGTTTCAGCAGGAATGCAAATTGAGTGATGTGTGCAGGAAGACAGAAATAGACTGTATAAAATGGCAACTAGTGCGATCGCCTGGAAGGAGCTCAAGTCAAACCTTTCCACTTTGAGCAAAGCAACCCTGTTTGCATTTGCTCCTTGCATGGGCTGCTGGGATCAGAAGTCCAGCTTTCAATGGCTTATAGCAGCAGGACAACTTCATGCAGGACCAAAGGCCTCCTTCTTGCTGTACATCTCACCCATGATGAAGGGACAGGAACCTTAGCTGGACTGAACCTGTATGATGAGATTTCTCAGTCCCAACAACAACCAGGCCTGTTGCAACCTCTACAAAGCAAACCATGGAACTGGGTGGGGAGACAAACTGCAGTATATTCAATCTCATTTTCTTCACATTTACAGTAGATCAAGGGTCATTTAACTAACACATGGTTGGAACAGATGAATTTGGATGAATTTCATTTTCCGGTCACTGGAGATGAACGTTTCAAAAAAATTCATTTTTGTTTTGGTTCCAAGTCTTGTTAAAGAAAAGGCTTAAAAACCCCACAAATTCCTATTTGTCATTCTCTTATTATGGTAGAATTATTTTGGATATTTTATCACATATTTAAGATTATGCCTTTGTATACTTCTAGTATCTAGCAAAAGACCAGGCACTTAGTAGGTCCACAAAGAAATATGTTGCCTTTGGGATTGCAATGAATCTCTACTTTACTGTATTTTTCATAGCTGATCTCCTTTTTGAAACATATACAGCCTGAAGTGCATCAATTGTTAATTTAATGTTTAATTTCTTGAAATTTCCTGTTTTGTTTATTATCTTTGTCACTAACAGTTACTGACCTAATTGGGAACTCAAGGGCAGATGTGCATTCTTCAGGTCGTGTTTGTGCTGATGCTATACTTTAGTCATCCAAATTCAGCTCAGAGGAGACAAAGTACAGCAAAGAAGAGAACATGGAGCCAAGAGAAGGGAAGAAAGACAGGGAGGGCCATCCGAAATGCTTGTTGGGCCATGGTTCAGAGAAAACTGCCTTCCTAGACTTGGCTCTCTTTCTAGGCCAGGCTTCTGTCAATAACACATTTATTGGCCATCCTGACTTCAGACTCTGATTTGCCCAATTCAAATATACTTTTTCCAAGAAACAGCTCTCCTAGTCATGGCCCCTGACCATTACAAACAATGCTGTTGAAAGGTCCGAGTGAAAGAGACCATTTTCTCCAAATGAGTCACCACCACCTGGAAAGTTCTTGGAAAATGGAAGAGGTGCCAGAAGGCTAAAGACAAGGAAATGTTGTCCTAATTTTTGCAAAGAGGAAGAAGTATATCTCAGAAAATATAAACCAATAATTAACTTGATTCTGATACCCAGAAAAAATTCTAAAAATAATTACTAGAGGATAGTTTCTGAACATTCAAGAGAAATTATTACCAGTAGACACAAATAAGGATTGACACAAGCCATACCTAGCTAACCTCACTTTTGATAAAATTATTAGACATGTAGGGATGGGTAAAGTCCAGTGAGAAATATATTTGAATACCAACCATGCTCTGGGTCAGGGCTGAAAAAATACCTTCTCCCAAGTCTGTGACAGAAATCATTAAATCCTTACAGCACTCTCTGACACTGAGTTCTTACCCAACTTCACAGGTTTTCTCAATAGTCCGCCTGCTGTCAGGCTCGGAAACTGGGGATTGTAGAAAATACATAAAAACCTTAAGGAATTTATAAGATACTAATGGAAATGTGTTAGGTATTATAATTGTTACAGTACAGAAATGGAGCCTATCCATTCTGCTTCAAAGATGGAGACTAGGGATTTAGGAATATTTCACAGAGGAAGTGACTTTTGAACCATGTTTATAATTGAGTAAGAGTTCTCAAATTATAACCATGTTTAATAATTGAGTAAGAGTTCTCAAAGTAAAGAAATGCCATAAAATATAATTCCAAAGTCTTTGAAGTTAGGTCTCATTATACATTTATTGGCAAATTGAAGAATGGGGGCTGAATTTCAGCAAAATGAGTTACAACTTTAGTTGAAAAGTTCTACCAAAAGAATCAAAATCAAACAATTGATGTTGCGTGGCAGAATCAAGATTTAGAAAGTTTCTTAAAGGCAGGACAGATGAGTCATAGTTACAGATTTTTTAATGTCTCCTTGAATTCTTGGAGAGATATTTAACATATTTAATAAATGTCAGGTTCCACATTTACATTTTCATAATTCTGTTATATAAGCTGGAGAAAAATGAATATTAATAGAAGCCCTAGGATTTTAGTAGAGCTCAAGGTTAATAGAAATCATCAAAGTGGGGGTTGATAGTGACAAATAGTGACATAGTGAAAAGATCTCTGATATGGGAGTTAGGAAACCCAAGTTTAGTTCCTCTATTCCACCAAGTAACTGTATGCCCTTGGTATATCATTTCTCCTCTCTGAGCCACACTCTCCTATGAAGAAGTTGAGCTCAATTTAGTGGTTTTCAAACTATGTTCTTCAGATCTTTAGGTTTCCTCTTGGGCTACCGTGTGGGACAATAAGAAAATTGAAATGAAGGTTTTGTAATGTCTTCTCCTCATTGCATTTCAAGGAGAGAAATTTTACTCTTAACCATTTTAAGAATTGGGGGGGTCCTAGCTGATACTTCATTTAAAAAGGATTCTATTGCAAAAACATAATATTTAAAATCTTACACTGAAAATCCTTGACTTACATTGATAAGTGCACTGTGTGCAAATTAACATCTCCATATCCTGTAATGGTCAGATAATATCTGAATTTTCTTCTACTTTGCATACTACATGTTGAGAGGGACACTGACCAAATGGAGTGCATTTAGGGAAAGTTGAAAAGAGTGGGAAAGGATACAGGAATTCATACCACATATTTAAGGTAACAGAGTTGCTTGTCCTGGAAAACAGAAGGGGTGTGTGTGTGTGTGTGTGTGTGTGTGTGTGTGTGGGTGAAGGAGTGACCATGATAACCATATTCAAGTATTTGAAGAGCTATTATGTAGGAAAAGAATTTGTCTTATTCTGTTTAGCTCTAGGAAACTAAAAACTACTTGACAGAAAAATTTCAGAACAGATTTTGGCTTAACTTAAGAGTGAATTTTTATTTAATTTTTTGTCAGTACTGGGGTTTGAACTTATCCCTAGCCATTTTTGCCTTTAGTTATTTTTCAGAGTGGGTCTTGTATATTTCTCCTGGGCCAGCCTCAGACCATGATCATTCTACCCTATGCTTTCTGCATAGATGGAATAATGGGGCATGCTACCATGCTCTGCTTATTTGTTGAGATAGGGTCTTGTTAACTTTTTACCTGGGCTGTCCTCAAACTGTGATCCTCCCCATCTCTGCCTCCCAAGTAGCTGGAATTACAGGCATGAACCACCTTGCCTGGCCTCAAGAACAAACTTTTAAACCTGTAGTATTACAAAGTAATTATCTTGCAAAAAGAATAAAAATGAAGTATAAATTTTGCAAAATAGAAGGAAAATATTATCACTCTTCACAATGTATGCTTGTCTACTCAGAAAATCCCAGAGAATGAGCAAAAACAACTGCTCCAATAAAACAGTTCAACCAGATGGCCACATACAAGATCAACATGCAAAGATAATAGGTTTTTTTGTATGACAGAAATAATCAATTATAAAAAAGTTATGGAAAAATGTCACATTCACAATAGCAAGTAAAATGACAAAATATCTAGGAATAAGTCTAGAAGAAATGTATTAGAATTATTTGGTGAAAATTTATGCAATGTTTACTAAAGAAAATAAAAGTATTTTAGTTTTAAAATATTTTAAAGATGTTAATTTTCACTGAACTTGACATAAAATTCAAAGTAGTCCAAATTAAGTCTCAATGGAACTTTTATGAAAGTAAAAAATCTGACTCTAAAGTTCATATGGGGGAAAAATGTATGAGAATAGCAAATGATAGTTTAAAAGAAAAATCACAAGTGAGGACTTACAATACCAGACATCAAAAAGACTATTATACCTAAAACAGGGCAAACACTTGGGCATGAACAAGCAGAAACAAGTCCATGGACTAGAGAGTATGGATTAACAGAGAGTCCAGAAACAGAACAGTGTGTGGATGGAAATTAGAGTGAAGGAAGAATTATTTTATAAATTAGATTCAGACATTGCCTGTTTATTTGTAAAAAAAGGTAGGCTGTCCCCAGTTCACATCAAACAGTAAGGAAAAAAAAAACAGATGAATAATAAAAGGAAAACAAGTATTTGAAGAAAACATAGAAGAATTTTAAAATTATCTTTGAATAAGGAAGGCCTTTTTGAGGAAGATTCAAAACACAAAAGCCATAAAACAAAGGAATGATAAGTTTAATTATGTACAAATTAAACTTTTTTGTACAAAAGGGTTGTAAACAAATCCAAAATAAAGAGCTGGGCACGATGGCTCAAGCCTGTAATCCTAACTACCTGGGAGGTGAAGATCAGGAGGATTGCTGTTTGAGGCCAGCCAGGTCAAAAATTTCATGAAACCCCATCTTAACCAATGGCTGGATGTCATGGTGTGCACCTATCATCTCACCTAGATAGGGAAGCATAAATACCAGGATTACAGTTCCAACTGGCTCAGGCATAAAGTGAGACCCTATCTCAAAAATAACCAATGCAAAAAGAGCTGGAGACCTGGCTCAAGTGGTAGAGTGCCTGCCTAGCAAGTACAAAGCCCTGAGTTCAAGTCTCAGAAGCATCAAAAGAGAATTCAATAGATAAATGGGCAAAATAAATAAATAGGTAATTAATTAACTTTAAATAGCCAGAAATAATGCTTGCCTAATCTTTATAGTATTAGACCAATGCAAATTAAAGCAACAATTGTATATTATTGTTTTCTCAACTCGCTGATAAAAGATTAAAAGATGAATAAGTAATATTGTTAAAGGTATGTGAAAATAGCAATTATTAAACATTATGGCTACAAACATACATTTATAAAGCCTTTTGGGAGGTAAACTTGGCAGAATCTATCAAATAGAAAATATAACAAATTTCTAGGAATCTATCCAATATGTGATATCTGTACAAAAATGCTTAATGCAGTATTAGATTGCAAAAATTGGAACCAATCTAAATATACACCAATAGGGGATCATATAATAAACTACAATATTTCCATACTAGAGAATACCATGCAGCAGTTAAAATGAATGCAATGGAAATATACATAACCATATAGAAAGAGCTTTGACTGGTGCCAAAGCAGGTTACAGCATAATGGAGATTATGTGATCCTACTTATTTTAGAAGGGGTGTGTGTGTGTGTGTAAGTCAGAGTTTCTTAACCTTGGTGCTTTTGACATTTGGGGAAAGATCATTAATTCATTAACTTTTGTGGGGACCCAACATAATAATTGTAAGATGTTTAGCAGCATCTTGCTTTTACTCACTAGGTGCCAGTAGTACCCTACCTCCAGCTGTGACAACGAAAAATTGTCCCCTGTGGGACAAAACTGCTCTGGCTTGAGACGACTGATATAAATATATAGAAAAGGGTTAGAAGGCTATACATTAAACAGTTAACAAAGGTCACTCGTGGAAAGAAAAAGCAGGAATGGGGGAAAGGGTGACGGGCCTTAGCATATTTTGTATACACATTTGGATTGGTAGAATCACCTAGAAATGATAATAGTTAATACATTCTGTGTATTTTTATTTTAAAAAGACAATAAGAACAATAAGCTTTCTGTCTCTGGAGATAGTCAGAGGGACCACTGTGGCAAGAAGACTTTTTGTTTTACATGGGAAGTGAGACTGGCTGACCCCATAAAGTTTACTCTTGGCCCTAAAATTTTCATGCTCTTAAGAGGAGAAATTGTCAATATTTTTTTAAATATCCAGGCTTCAAGCTCTTACTTTCATTTCAGTACCAGTGGAATTTGGTTTTATAAATTTCAATAATCTCTTAAACTGTTATTATAAATTCAATCTTCAGTCCTATTGGGAACTATCTCCTTGTAAAACATGAAAAATAAACCAATCCCACATACCCAACTAAGCAAATAACCAGGTTATTTTCCATCAAAGGCTCATTTGTATCTTTTGGTTTCATCTATAACTGGCTTTAAATCATCTGTACATTTCATTTATAGTGAAATTTACAGCTACAATGCACAATGCTAATCCAAGTTCTGCTCTTATCATAGCTGACTTGTTCTTGTCCCACAGTAAATGAAGGTAAACATCAGCATGAAAATGAAATTAGCGATACTCAAGCCAATTGCTTTATCTAGATCCTGAGTTTATGGGATTAGCGATGGTCTCACTGGAAATTGCTGGGTTGGTTTTATGAATAAGAGCAATTCCAGTTAGTAGCAGCTGTGGAGTTGATGTGGTTAAAGCACTGGAGGTTTCAGCTTGCTCCTCTGCATCTGAATTCTGAGTAATATGGGAGAGGCTGAGGATCCACTCAGAATCTCATTCTTGTTGTTGATGAACAGAGGCGTAAGGCCTTGCCAGAATTCAGAACAATAGATAAGAGAAGGGTTGTGCAAAAAGAGCAAGATTTGAAAAGAAGTGAAAAGGAATGATTAAGAAGTAGAGAAAGAATCACTACCTCAGTTCATAACTATTCTCTCTCTCCCTGTCTCTCTCTGTCTCTGTCTCTGTCTCTCTCTCTCTCTCCGTCTGTCAGTGGGGCTGGGTGGTTTGAACTTGAATGCAGGACTTTATGCTTGTAAAGCAGGTGCTTTACCACTTGTGCCACACCTCCAGTCCTTTTTTCTCTGGTTATTTTGGAGATGCAGTCTCTGAAACTATTTGCCTGGGTTGGCCTTAAACTCTGATCCTCCCAATTGCAGCTTCCCAAGTAGCCAGGATTAGAGACACAATCCATTGGCACCCAGCATAACTATTCTCTTGAATCAATGCTTGAGTTAAAGTTTCTTCAAAATATTACCTTTGTTCCATTTCTAGAATCTTTTCAAAACCCTTCATCCCCTACTCTTTCCAAGTCAATTCTCTTTGAGAGTCAAAGGAGTGATATATTGGCAGATTCTTGGAGCAACTATGATACAAGAAACTCAACAGTCTGTCTTTGTTTCAAATTTAATGGGAATGTGGTCCCAATTTATCCAGTTCCCCTGTCATCCCAACTCCACAACTTGCTGGCAGTTTTCCTCCTAGGCTCCCAGGAACAAGATGGACCTGTGCCTGCTAATGGGAATCTGTTCTGGAAAATATGGTGGCTTTGAGATCAGAGGAAAATAGTAAACTATTGAAGGCAGGTTTCACTTCACCCTCAGTCATTCCCAACCTTCCTTAGTGGAGATACTATTGGCAGACTCAGGGGATGCATGTGGCTGTGTACAACCTAACAAAGGTGAACTGTGGAGTCATAGAGCAAGGTGTTTCTCTGGGGCAGAGTAGAGAGATGGTGCAATGCCTTACCCCTTAAAAATGCCTTTCCCCCATTCTCCTACCTGGATATCTGGCTTTCCTCTATTCTAAGAACCTTAGAGCCACAAACACTTATTTATTTATTCAACAAATGCTATTTAGCAGTTAACATGTGACAGAGTCTTGTGCTAAGTGCTGGGGATTCACTGATGAACAAAAATAGTTGTGGTTTCTGCTCCATGTTGTTAGCAAGCTGATAGGGAAGTCTCATATTGACCAAAAAGTCACCCAAGTAAAATTACAACTGTAAGAATACCAAAGTGAGGGACTAGTTGTACATAACAGAAGAACATGATTTAGATCACTTACCCATACAACTCCCAACTGAATCCTCACTCAAGTAAAAAGGAAGACCATCACCACAGCAGTTGATAGTCAGGAAAAGCCTAACCTGCCTAAACTAAGGCTAAGATACAGAAAGCCTCGATCTTCCCCTGACATCACTTCTGGGACTGGTGTGAACACCTTTGAGGTTGTTTGCTTTACCACAGAACACAAGGCAAATGAGAGAGTAATCAGGCAGAAGATGTTCTCCACTTGTTGGGAGAAGGCGGGGAGACATGCAACCCGGCTACAGAGATTTGAAATGTTTTTAATCCACAGTTCTGTAGCATAGAACATAGCTCCAAGCAGACAGGGTCCCTCCCTGACCGAAGTGACACTTTCTTACCATTACTAAGAACTGAAAAAAGCTCTATTAGAAACAAAATGAGTCTAGTCCATCCTGACATGTCTGAGGTAACCAAAAGGGCTGGAGAGAATCAGAAAGGCTAGATCTGGTGTGTCCTAATTCAACCATACCTAATCTGGCCATAAGGCAGTTTTGGTTGAGTCTTTGGAACTCCTTGTTCTAATCCTGAATCTCACCACAACAAAATCTTCTTTACCACAAAAGGGCGTGGTCTATAAGCCCCCTGGTTTCAAATACACTAAAGTGTCTGGAAGAAGCATTCCAGTTAGTTTTACTTTTTGGCCACTATTTATCACATATTATACATTTTGTGTGCCACATCTCTTTTGGTTTGTGCCCAACAAAGGAAAAAACGAGTTGATAAAACTACTTATTTGCAGTGGTCATGATCACCAAGCCCCATCTCTGGCTTTCTCATGCGGGCTAGACAACAGATGTTCTTAATGAAGATTAAGTGAAATTTAATGGTCCTAATTGCCATTTGCACGGGCCGCAGATACCATCCAGTTCACACACTGCCTTTCATGGTCCTTTATGCTTTACCACATATCAGATTTGTATGTGACTGGAGCAAATCTGACTGGCAGTACCTGCTGGCTGCTTAGTGTCAAGATGCTGGCATAGCAAAGGCTCACAGTCCAGAGAAACAGGCGCAATGGCAGGAATGGACCCGGATAATGTATTTCCTAATATAGGTGCTTTCTTGGGTTCTTTGTAACCTCAAGAAAGGGTCACTTTGATCTGGAAGGGGCTCAGGATGTGTTTAGGAAAGACAGGCAAGACACTTGGTAGACTGATTTCTGTGTTTTTATACAAACTTGATCCTGCCCTCTTTTGTTTTTAAAATATTGGAAAGGTATCATAATATAAAAATGAGCAAGGGATATGAGCACCACTGTTCACAGAAGAGACTATATGACAGGTTCAACAGACACGTGAAGAAATGTAAACTAAAAAACAAGATGCTATTTTTAACTATCGGATTGGCAAATCACAAAAATAATCACAGATAAGTATCAGGTGTTGGTGAGGGTGTCAGGAAATTAAATTTGTGAGCTCTTTGGAAGGCAATTGGTCGTAGCTGTTAAAATTTTAAATATGAGTTTTCTATATGCTCACTTCAGGATGCCTTTACAAGAGTGTTCAAGGAGGTACATATAATGTAACTATTAAAAAGGATGTGCTAGTATGAATTGTCTAGATAGCTGCATATAATTTATGTGTAAACCCACAGATACAGCTCCTAAAGGCCTCATCTACCAAACTGGTTACCTCTGGGGATGGAACTGAAGGGGTCAAAGAGGTCTTCAGTCTTATCAGCAATACTGTGATATTTTACAAGTAAGATGTGTTCACATGTTACTTATGTAATTATTTTTTAAAAAGAAATTAAAGGCAACATAGTTATATTAGAAACTTTTAAGCAACAGTAAGAGACAAAATTCATACATAATCCTGCCACCCAGACACATCCACTGTTATTACTGTGATGTGTAAACTTCCTGTTTTGTTTTCATGTGCATAATTATAATCTACAATTTGTATTTTGCTTCTTTGTTTAATACTAGGTCTCTTAACATTGTCAGTATTGACACTTTGAGACAGATAATTCTTTGCTTTGTGCAAGAAGGTCTCCTGAGTGTTGAAGGATGTTTAACAGCAGCTCAGACCCCTACCCACTACATGCCAGTAGCACTCCCGCGGTCATGACATTCAAAACGTCTGTGAAAGATCAGGTGCAGTGTCTTGTGCCTATAATTCCAGGCAGAGGGTGAGAAGATCATAGCTAAGACCAGCCTGGACAAAAAGTTAGCAAGTCCCATCTCAACAAACAAGTCAGGCATGGTTGCTCTTGCCTGTAATCCCAGTTATACAGGAAGCAAGGTAGAAGAATCATGGTCCCAGGCAGCCTGGGCAAAAACTGCAAGATCCTAACTGAAAAATAACTAAACCAAAAAGGGCTAGAATCATGCCTTAAGTGGTAGAGTGCTTTCCCAGCTAGTGCACGGCCCTGAATTCAAAATCTAGTACTGACTACCCCCCAAAATATCTGTGTATATTGTTATATGTTCCATGGTGGGCAAAATGGCTCCTGGTCGAGAATCATTGGTTGAAAACACAATTACCATAATGTCATGATGTGAAGCTTCATAACCTTTCCTATGCTTCCAAACTTAATGCCAGGGTCTCTGTTTTACACTCAGAGCATGGCCTCTATATATTCATACTAGGCCTTGACAACCTGATCTTGTTTTCTAAATAAGTTGGCTTGGGATTCCTTAATCCAGAGTTGTACTCTGACTCTCACTACAAAAGCAATTAAGCATTAAAAGACAAGTCTCTTCCCCTGACATCATGGATCAATGTTCAGATCATGGATCAAGGAGTAGGGGTAGAAATAAAAAAACCCAATAAGACTGAAGAAAGTAATCAGTCCAGGGGCATAGTTACAGGACAAAGCCTTGGTATCAAGGGTCAAGACCGAGAAGAGGTAAGCCAGTTAGAGTTCACCCCAGGATCAGTTCTCAGAACAATCAGATGCATGGCCTCTAAGATAACAATGCTCCTCTCTTCTGTCTGCTTTATCTAGATACTGTCCAAGCTCCCAGGTCATGGTTAGTTCAGACGGGACATAGGCCATGTAACTCGTGGCACCTGCCTGATGAATCAAGATGCCTCAATATTCCAACGGGGTAAGACCAGGCTAATGCCCAATGTCAGGTCTACTCTTTAAGGAAGCATTTAATGCCACCACATATCAAGCACACGCTTGGAGCTGGGGATACAAATTTGGCTCTGAGATGTTTTAGTCTAAAATCTATTTATCACATAATATCCATAGGGGAAAAACATCTCTCAGATATGAAAATGTAAAAGCAGTGAGAACGCCTCTTACTTTGAGCACATAATTAGACTATGGATCATCATCCACGTCTCTGATCTCAACATTTCACTTTGCCTCCCACTCCCAGAAGTTATGGGGAGGGAAAATTGCATTGTGAGGTTCTGTGGCTCTGAGAATCCAGTTCAAGGAGAGGGCTGAGTTCATGCCCAGCACATAGGGAGAGTGGTATCAGATTTCACTATGTGAACTTAAAACCTGGAAATTTGAATTTCCTGCTCTCCAAATTCCCCAAATGCTCCTCTGACCCCCAGTTTCTGCAGCTCTGAGCTAACTTGGAAGTAACCCCTCCTGCATCTCTGTCTGACTACCTCCTTACTCCCCAGTGCTGTGGGGAAGCAGAGATAGGTTGAAAACTATTTCCTTAGGCAATGGATAGCTTCCCTGTCTGCCCATTTGGCCTTTTCCTAACAAGATGTTCTATGATTAGTTGAAGTCTGTAGACATAAGGAAATGGAGCCAAGTGAGACTGACCCTGGTGTGAAATCTGAAGAGATGTTATAACCTCTTCTTATCAAGAAAGGGACTATTGCAGGATGTCACTAAGCCTCTTAAATAACTCAACCCTGCAAAGCAATATAAGTTTAGTCAGAGGAGTTTCTTGAAAATTGGGATTTTATTTTATCCAGGGTCATTCACTGGCCAAATACTGTACTACTTTCAATAGTATCCAATAGAGACAATGCTTTTCTGTGAAATGCATTATTTAATAACCCTACCAAATGTCTATTCCTGTTTTCCTCCTGTAGTTTTTCCTTTGTTCTGGGTTTCCCTGGCATTCGAGGGACCAAGGGATTGATAAATTATGAACAATGTGCTAGATAGTAGTGTACTCAGTGACTCTTTGGAGGCAGATGTCAAAATTCTGGGTCTCGGTGAAAGCCCTGTCTCTATATTTTCAAGTCCAAGAATTACTAGCCACAGATACAGACAAGGGAAGTCTAGAACAAAACCAAGAAAAAAAGCAAACTTAATCTGTTAGACCCCAACCTCTTACTTTGTATCTGCTTCCCCTAGTGGTGGGTCCTTCTTTTCCCACATTAGCCAAACCATCATGACCTACTGCCTAGAGCTTTTAGTCATAATACGATAGAAACACTGATAATAGCTAAATGTGCTATTTTTACTTCCCAAGGCATTTCAAACCACAAGTTGGAGGGTAGAATTTTCTGTTATGTTTGAGACCATACCATTTGTGTATCCAAATAGCATGAAGTCAGACCTAGAAATGGGTTCTGAGTCCTAGATCCTACCATTTCTGTTTTTTAAAGAACATATTGAAGTGGCCCTGTTATTTATGCTCCAATTGTGCCATACCAAATTATTGAAATTACAGTGGGTTCCTGGAAAGCCACATGTGGAGACACAGGAGTTCTCCCTCTGTGGCTTTGGAGCCTTTGGCCACAAGGCTAAAAGAGAGAATTGTGGTTTTAACACCATCTCTTCCAAAACCATACTCTCTATTTCAATGAAAAAAAAATCCATCTTTTCAGGCCTCTGGTCCTATAGCTCTGGTCCTGAGCAGCCTAATGTAATTTTAAGAGCTTTCAGAACTCTGGGATAGTGTCAAACCCCATGCCTTATTAATGATGCCATGATTGTGTTATCTTAGAGAGGCTGGCTTTCTTTGTTCACCATATTCAGTCATTTCCTGGCTGTTTCTCTAAGCAAAAAAAGAAATCTAATGCTGAACAGTTTGATAATAGTTAGGATCATTGGCAAGTAGATTTGAAAGAGTAGAGTGGGTTTATGGAGAGTTGAACAATTTAGCAAGAACCCCAATTCCTGCCTTGAATCTCTTGTTTCAATGTTTCCTTCCCTATTGGTGGAATCACTCTTTCTCCCCTACTATGTCTGACTCCAGAATTCCTTGTTATCTTTTAAATTACTCTGTATCTCCTAATTTAACTGACCCTTTTTTATTTTATAACAGCGTTATTGAATATATTTCATATACTATACAATTCACTTATTTAAAGTGTATAATTCAATGAGTTTTAGTATATTGATAGAGTTGTGCAACTATCGCCACAATCAACTTTAGGACAAGTTCATTGCTCCAGAAAGAAACCTCCTACTCCTTAGTAGTCATTCTCCATTTACTCCAATCCTCCCAGCCATAAGCAAATACTCAAGAAACTTTCTGACTATACAGTAACTATATGTTTTATTTATTTTGGGGAGGTGCTGGGTATTGTACTCATAGCCTTATGCATGCTAAGTGTTTGCCCTACCTCTAAGCTACAATCCCAGCACCAAACTCATGTATTTCAATAGAAACAATTAGAAAACCTGCATTATCCAAGGAGATGGCCCCAAAAGAGATATTTTAGTACCATGGTAGGCGTATGGGTGGCCCTATGGCTGCCACACAACCAATCACATCATCTCTTAGCACATCTTCCCAAAAGTCAAAAGTTGGAGGTAGAGGGACAATAACAGCAGATTAAGCCATCACTGCAGGATGATGTCTCTCTTTGCCAGTCTCAGTTCTTTCTGTCAGAGTCTGGGTCTTCAGTTCCCACCACAAGGATTCCCTTCTGACAAAGGAAAAGGTAAAGTGTCTCCCACCCCACACTTCCATATACTCAAAACTTACAACAAAGGAGAGGGAGAATACACAGTTATTTCAATTTATCCTGCTGCTATCCAGGGTCAAGCAGCAGGGCATATTCCCAAAGGTTGCATCCATTTTAGAGCTACCCATTCAAGTGGAAAGTTGCTGACATGCGTTCTTTTCTGGCTTTGCAGGGATCCAAGACCATACCCTGCCTTACTAGATGCCTTTGTTTTGTTGTTCTAAAAGCTGTCGACAGAACAATGGGTAATTTGCCAATTGGCTTGACAAACCTGTTTTGGGCAAATGCTTTGAGTCAAGCACTGTGCTGGGAGCCAGGGATATGGAAATGAGTAAGACAGTTTCCATTATATTTCGGTCTGGGTGCACTTGGCTTTTGTGGAAAACATGGCTTTTAAGTGTCCTATCCCCAAGAGGTACAAAATGAATCTCCATTTTAGCTATACTTAGTTCCTGAAATTCTCTTCCACATTAGCCTTCAGTTTCAAACTTGGCAAGAAACACATTAATATATTTTCAGAAATTTTCTCCTTACTAGTTTCTCAGAATAGCCAACCCCAGAGAATATCCTAGAGAGGATATGACTCTCAGATAGGCATTATTTGGTGGAAAGATAACAAGGGAAGTTATAGGTACTGGTTACTCAATGTGTGATACATAGTTATGCAGCATAGACACCAGTTAGGGGCTTGGCCAGAAGTACATAATCTCAGTCTTCACCTCACACTTCCCAAGTCAGAATTTTCATTTTAACAAAATTTCTATGTGACTGGGTATACTTTTATGTTTGCGAGGCACTGGTCCATAGCAAGGTTTGTCAACCTTGGCACTACTGACACTTTTAGGGTATGGAGGGTCAGTCCGGGGCATATCTTCCATTCGAGTTTCAGAAATAGTCTGTCAGGACACTTGCAGTTTGGAACCCAGAGGTACTTATTATGAATTGGTTTTGAGAGACCAATGTTTGTTGTGAAGGTCTAAGGTACATTATTCATTAGCAAGTCCACATGGTTTAACCTAGCAGTGGTTTTCAGTTTTAGATATGCATTAAATTACTTGGGAGAGCTTTATAAAAACTATAACTGTGTCCTACTCCTGCCTAATTATTTCTGAAACTCTGAGGGGACCCTGGATATCAGTGTTTGTTTAAAAAACTCTCCTCAGGGTGATCCAATTTCTTTTTTCAACATTTTATGAACATTTTCAAATACATAGTAAGGTTTTTTTCACCTAGATTCAACAATTAACATTTGCTACATTTGCTTTATCACATACCTACTCTTATTCATCCTTCTATCAATCCTTATTTTTGATACACTTCAAAATACACCACAGGTATCACTACACTTCACCCTTAAACACTTATGAAAGCATCATTAATAAGAATTCAATATTTCTTTAAAGTTCATTTTACTAATAACAAATATACTTGCCTATTATTCACATAATGCACCCAGTTAGAGAGTCCAAATGGAGGCAGGGTGCCTCTAACTCAAACACAGAAAAAGCCTAGTAATCACAGCAGCTCAATACTGCTGAACCTTGGCATGAGCTTCTGCACCTATTGTGTTCCCAACAATGTCCTTTCCATCATAACTTTGAGAACCACCTGCAATAAGACCAGCCACCAACACATGCACCAACACGGTTGTGCTGACCAACACACAAAGCGCTCAGTGACAACACTCCTCTGGAATAAAGAACTGGGAAAAGTGCTTTTCCCCATTAGCACATTCAGCTCCCTGTCACTAGGCTCTGTTCGGCAGCTGTGCTGCAGTTGCTCAGACAAAGGACTTGCTGGAAAATTGGTTACATCATCGCCTTCATCTCTGACAGACTTGCCAGGAGCAGCGTGATTAACATCTTCACAGAATCAGAGAATGGACAGGGCTGGGATTCACTCAAGGTATATTATGCTACCCTTCCTGCTAATGAAAATCCCATTAAATTGGACAATTATCCATACTCCTTTCAAAGTGGCTGTTTATGCACATCAGGGTCCATTTTCTTTCTAAGTAAGGCAGCAGTACACGGAACCATCTTATCTCTATTAGATCACTCAGTCTAACAGGCTCAGAGGGGAATGAAACTGGTTGGCTGGCTAAGGAAAGAGAGTGACATGCTCTAAGAATAGCAGCAGATGATACATACTAGTGAACTCTTAACTGAGTCTTAAGCAGGAAGCATGGTGACAAGCAAAAACAGAACTTCTTTTATCACCATTAGCAAGTCTATGAATGGCTGGTAAATCAATTTCAAAGCTTTGGAATCTTAATTCAGAAGGCAAGCAGCAAAGATAATGGGAAGAGGTTAGGAGGGGTGCTGAGCCTTCAAGCTCAGTGGCTCCTTTGGAACTTCAGAATACCAGACTTCTTTCAATCATGCAAAGGCTTATTATGGACCCTTCCATCAGGGAAGGAAAATAGCTGGCAATTTAGCAAAATAATACCTGGGTTTTGATGAAGGCAGCAATCAAGGGATGTTTTTCAATAGAGGAAAGCTTATAATACAATGCAATGAAATGTGGCTCTTTATTAGGAAGGTCAATAGTCCATTATCACAGAACCCATGGAGTTAATATCTGCAGTGTAATCATAGCTATGATTTGATGTTTGCAGCTACTAGACTTGTGACTAAAAACAGAGCAAAGCTGGCTTTTCTATCATTATCTTTCTAGCCCTAAAGAGCTGAGATATAGGACTAAAAGACAGAGGGACCAAGATCAACTTACAAGAAATTCCTTCCCTGGTTCTTGATTCCATTGAAGAGCTACACAATATTTATGTGACTATTTACCAGCAATGACTGCTGGAAATTTCACCTGTGTAGATATTTTGACTCTCAAGATAGAGCCTCAGATATGTTGGGGAACTACCTGGTCCTCATTCAATGTTATTAGCACACAAAAGTAGTGTTTTTGGAGTTAAGAATTGGTAGTATTTACTCTTGTCTCCAAGAACAATTATGGTTTCTGGGATACATTTTCCAGACAGGTTAAGAGCGAACATTAGACAGAATCAACTCCTGGCCAAAAAGACAGTCTGATTCACTTCAAATGAATTCAGGTCTCCTTAAAAGTGGAATAAATATTTGTTGTCAATAATATTAATAAATGCCATTTTGCGTGCCTACGATGTACCAGGTACTTTACAACAGCTCTATCTAATTATAGCACATGAGCCCCATGAATTAGAAATAGTGTCTGTCTGGCATATAGCAACTACTCAAATAAATAGTAACTATTCAGTATTATTGCAGCCATTTTATAGATGATGAAACTGAGGCTCTAAGAGGCTCACCAACTTATTTAGGGTCACAATCTATACTTAAATGTAACACTTTAAACAGATTTGGAACTGGAGGCATCATGCCTTGTTCTGTCCTAGACAAGCCTCGCTCAGTTCCTTAGAAAACATCTATATGCTATCTAAGTTTGTACTTTTCCTACTTTGACACCCCCACAAGTGACTGTAAAATCCATAAAAGTACATCAAAATCTGAGAGTAAGTGTCGATGTGGATACAAAAAGGGTTTACTTTAAAATTAATTAAAGTAGAGCACATACCATAATGAGTTCCCCAAAGCAGATGAGACCTGCCATTGAGCAGGTCTGGAGGTTATGTTAGAGTTGGGCTATTCCCTGCTAACTGTTTGGGTCCCACTATCCACCCATTTCAGCATAGTCTAGAGTATCTTCAAAATGCTTTCTAACATATATCCACACACAATCTAAATATTGGGGGCACATAAGGATCCATGAGATCTTTTTTTACTATTACTTATAGGTATATATGTGAGTTAGTACAATCACTTTGAAAATCAGTGTGGCATTTTCTTGTAAAATTGAATACTCACAAACGCTACTGTACAGGCCTTGAACCTGTTTGCTTCCAGATCCACTTCTTGCTACCCTTGATTTGCTCAATTTTGTAGGAGGACGACTGTGATAGGCTACCTATTTTTCCTATTTGTTATCTGGCTTCCAGTTAGATTCAGACAACAGAAGGCAATGGAGGGAGAATGGAAGGTTGGAGGAAGGGAGAAGCCAAGATACTTCTCAGTCAGCACCCTCACCATCCCTATATCCCATATAACATCCCTTACAGTAGCCACAGCACTTACAGGAGTCCAGTTCTTATAAGAGAGCTGCCTTCTACTAGTAAACTCTGGCCTTCTACTAGGTGATCCTGGCCCTGAGCTCTGGTGACACTAATATTTTGTTTTTCTAGTCCAAGGTAAAGGTGTTAACATCTTGCTGATATTGTTAATTTTATGGATTGCCCTACCACCTCTTGTTAGGCTTCTCAGCTGTTGGTTACAGTACTACCTATACTATTTACTACTTAGCAACAAAAAGAAACAAACTACAGATACATGCAACAACTTTGTTAAACAGCCAGTTTCAAAATGTTATATTCCATTTGTATAACCTCCTGGAAATGACAAAATTATTGCAATGGAGAAGAGATTAGTGGTTGCCAATGGTGATATACTGAGTTGGGGTGGGAGGCAGGATGAGGGTAAATTATGGTGATGGAAGTGTTTTGTATATTGATTTTAGTGCCATGGTTTGAATATGGTTTGTGTCCCCACAAGAGTTCATGTGTTGGGAACTTGGTCCCCAAGGGGGCATTTTTGGGATGTGGTCAGACTTTTAAGAGGCAGGGCCTAGTGTGATGTCCTTACATCAGTGGCAGCATGTAAGGTAGCTCTCATTGGACCTCTTGGGTTCTTGAGAGGGTTGTTCTAAAAGGAACAAGCTGGCCCCTTCCATCATGTTGGGCTTCCTGTTTGAGTTGTGACTGATTTCTCCTACATGAAATCCCATCATAATGTGTCCCCATCTGCTGCCCTCACCAGAAACCAAACCAATGGGTCTTGCCAAATTTTGGACTTCAAACCTCCAAAACTGTGACCTTAATAAAGCTCTATTTCTTAATAAGTAGCCCATATCTGATATTTCATTACAGTAATGAGAAGCTTACTAATATGGATGGATACTCATATCAATACATGATAAAATTATATGTATGTGTAGAACTAACTATATGTGCACACAATTACAAATGACTGCATATAATTTTGGTAGAATCTGAATCAGGTCTATGGATTATACAAATGTCAATGTCCTGGTACTGGTAGCATACTATGGTTTTGTAAGATATTGCTGTTAAGAGAATCTAGAGGATAGGTAAATGATACCTCTTTACTATTTTGCAACTTCCTGTGAATTTCTTATTATTTCAGAATAAAAATAAAGATTTCTGTAAGTATCATAAGCAGTATTAGAGAAGCATGCTTGGATCTCCTCACACTTAAGACTGCTTGATAGTTAAAATGATTTGTAGTCCTACTCTAGGCTTTTGATTGCTAACTTCCTGTCTTAGTGTTCACCTCACTCTCTCATATTTATAGTGCAGCACCTGGGGGATGAGTCCTTGCTCTTAAGGAAATACACATTTTATATCAAACCCTCTATCAGAATAAAATATAATTACTCAAGCTAGGAGCACCTGTCTCTGCTACTCCAGTTGAAGAGCATCAGAAAAAGGCACTGGCCTATAAAGCAACATAATTGTCCTGGTCATCTTGATTAAGTGGCATGATTTGATTGCAAAATTCATTAAGTTGTCTCCATTGGGAAATGAAACAAGCAAAGGACTAAGTACTACAACCATCTAGCTTCCCTTCCTTTGCTGTGCCAAGATTTCTGTGTTTAGAATCAACTAACTATAGTCAGCACCATGGACAACACCACAGGATGTCAGCTACCGTGGGAAACAGGCTGCAGGGGGTGCTCATTGGCTCCATGAGTTTCCCCTCTTGATTCTGCTTCCCTCCCTTTAGTAATCAGATACTTATAAATGCAGTGGGATGCTGTATTTACACTGCTTTATAGGAAGATTAAGGAATGAGGCAGGGGAGGGCTTTTTGGCAACATTAGGGTTTTTTTTTCAAGAAAAAAAATCAGTATTGGAGGCAGTTGTAGTTCAAAGCAACTCAAACAGATCAAAATCTGTCCTTAACCAGTTTTAATTGTACGTTAACACGTGCCTAAACACAGTCTTTGTCTAGTGGTGAGATGAAGCATACATGCAGCAATTAGGGGCCTTGTTGATGCTTGTGGAAACCTTCCCCTTGACACTGGACCATTTAGCAATGGACCTTAGAAGTCCTTGCTAAAGCTGAATAAGGAGGTGAGTGGGTATATGAAAATAAGAGAGATTACAAGGACAAATGATGATGGAAACACAAGGGAAGCCTCTGTGCTATGATATACAACCCATGACTACCCCACTCCTCCCCAAAAAAACCAACTTGGAATAAATCCATGAGGATGAGAATGAAGAGAAAATGCAATTTCAAATAAATAGTTGACCACTGGGACTTGCTGATCAGTAAGCTAAAGCAATGAAAATAAGAGCTGAAACAGTCCTTAAAGATTCTCTAGCTCAATGGTACTCAAATGTGAGTTTGCATCAGAATATCCAGGAGGGTTGTTAAAACACAGATTGCAGGGCCCAATACCCCAGTTTCTGATTCAGAAGCTGTAAACTGTAGATTTATAACAGAAAACTGTAGGTTTTCTGATGCTAGTGATGGAGGAGGGAGCGTGCTTGGGATACCACTCCCTATTCTGACTCCTTTATGGCACAGGAAAGGCAACTTAATCCTAAAAGAGAAGTGACTTGTCCAAGATCACTCAGCTGGTTGAAAGTCCATCCACCCAGTCCTACAATTCATGCCTCATGATTTGTTATCATGTTTATATCACAGTGTGTTACACTCAAGTTTAATCACTAATCTAG